>NW_022436981.1:18709448-18720160 GCF_009761245.1 Sapajus apella | reverse complement strand
TGTTACCCGGGCTGGAGTGCAATGGCGTGATCTCGGCTCACCGCAACCTCCGCCTCCTGGGTTCAGGCAATTCTCCTGCCTCAGCCTCCTGAGTAGCTGGGATTACAGGCACGTGCCACCATGCTCAGCTAATGTTTTGTGTTTTTAGTAGAGACGGGGTTTCACCATGTTGACCAGATGGTCTCAATCTCTTGACCCCCTGATCCACCCGCCTTGGCCTCCCAAAGTGCTGGGATTACAGGCGTGAGCCACCGCGCCCAGCTAATTCATTTTTTAATTTACAAATTATTTTTATTGTATACAACATGATATTTCAAAATATTTTTACATTGTGGAATGGCTTTGTTAAGATCATTAATACATGCATTACCTCAGTTTTTTGTGGTAATAACAATCAAAATATTCTCTCTTTGTAATTTTCAAGAGTACAATGCATTGTTATTAACTATAGTCACCGTGTTGTACGTTAGGTCTTTTATTTCTTCCAGCTCAATAAAATTTGGCATCCTTTTTCCAACACTTCCTCACTTCTCCATGCCCCCATAAGTCTCTGATAACCATCTTTCTTCTCTTTACCCTTCCAAAGATTCAAAATATGTAAGTAAATTGTGTGATTATCTGTCTTTCTGTGCCTGACTTATTTCACTTAATATAGTATTCTCAAGGTTAATCCATGTTGTAGTAAGTAATAGGATTTCCTTTCTTTATAAGGAGTGTGTGTGTGTGTGTGTGTGTGTGTGTGTGTGTGTAACAGATGTACATATTTATATGACTGTTCATTTTTCTGTTGATAGACACCTAGGTTGATTCCATATCTTGGCTATTGTGAGTAGTGTTGCAATAAACGTGAAAGGAGAGATATCCTTTTGACATACTGACTTCCTTGCCTTTGGATATAAACTAAGAAGAAGGATTGCTGGAGAATATGGTAATGCTATTTTTAATTTTTGAGGAATTTCCATATTTTTGTAATGCCTATAATTATTTATATTCTCATTAATAATGCGCAAGGATTCCCTATTCTCCACATTCTCTCCAAGGCTTGCTACTTTTGTCTTTTTGGTAATAGCCATTCTAACAGCAGTGAGGAGATATATCAAAAGGTGGTTTTTATTTTCATTTATCTGATGATTAGTAACATTTTTTCATATACTCGTCCATTTGTATATCTTCTTTTGAGAAATGAATAGACATTTCCCATTTTTTGATTGGGTTGTTTGTTTCCTTACTGTTAAATTTTTCAAGTTTTTATGTATTTTCAATAACCCCTTATTGAATGTATGATTTGCAAACATTTTTTCCTATTCCACGGGTTATCTCTTCATTCGGTTGTTTGTTTCCTTGGCTTACATTTATGTTTATGTTTCTGAAAGTCCCTTATATGTTAACTATTCAAGGTCTTTGGTTTTTCAGGGTTTAAATTATCTACTTATTAATAATTATCTAATTTGTCATTGTTATTTAGCATTGTTAGTGTAAGCTATAGTTATGCCAGTTATTCTATCCCTAATTGACTCATTCCTTCACCCCAGAAGACACACCGTTTTCCTTCGAATTGGAAATGAAACAAATTGGAACACTATCAGCATTTTCCTCTTTATACATTTTAGCACTTAGAGTTATTTCTATGGTATAGCAGAAAATGTAATGGCGTTACAATTTAAATGCATAAGTAGGGTTTTGTTTTATTTGGCAAAGATGAAAATAAGAAGCCAGAGACCATAGCTATTTGAAAGTTGAATTTTCACCTTGTCAGATGGAAAAAAACTCTAAGTACCTTTCAATATATGCTAATTAAATGAAATCTACAAACATGTTTCAGGAATAAAATAAAAAACCCAGTGTGTGATTCCCTTTGATACCATTTCATAATCTTACCACAGAAAATATTATTTTAAAAGTGAGTCTTATATATCTGTGTAAGATAATTGCAATGAAAAACAAGTGACGCACGCAGCACTAGCTTAAAGTCTTACAGTAATAAGAAATAGAAATAAATACATACAGCATAGGCAGAGGAAAAATTATTAGGAATATGGAAATGATACTGTTTTGCCAATTATTTCTTCATAATTGGAGAATATATTTTCTTTGGCGTATCTTCATTTTTCTGAAATTTAAAATGAACAGTTACAAAGCTGTAATTTATTTTTTAAAAGAACCCCCATTAAGGAATCTAAGACCTATGAGTGCTTTGTTGACACAGAGTTAACTCAGGATACTTGAAATGATTTCAACAAAGGCACCTTATGCTATTTAAAGCAATTACTTGCTTGTTGCTATAGTGATTGCTAGAGGAGTATGCACATTTGCCTCGTAACTGCCTATGGGTCAAACAAAAGTCACAGATGTTTTTGATTTTCATTTCTAAAACTGTTAAAGCAAGCTTTTCACTAATAATTCTCAGATATACATGTGCTACAAGCCTGAGGAGTTTAAAGGATGGACCTTCTATGGTTGAAGTAGGTAGTAACCTCCATAATACACTGCATACTTTAAATAGAAAATGTTAAAGAAGGAATATAATCCTGTCAGTGTAAAAATAAATTTGATGTAAGGTATTAATAAGTGATGAAAGGAAAACTAAAATCACTTACTGTGCTTATGATAATTAAGTATATCCCTGGCTAATTTCTTTTAATGCTTTATGTTTTGTTCACAAAAAGAGTCAAATTCTATAAGATACTTGGAGATTTATTTTGAGCAAAATACGAGTGACTTTGTCTCCATGACACACACAGCTTCACGAGATCCTGAGACCATGTGCCCAGAGTGGTTGGGCTACAGCTTTTTTTTTTTTTTTTTTTTTTAACATTTTAATATAGACATAAGACATCAATCAATACATGTAATATGTGCATTAATCAAATCCGTGCAGAAAGTCGGGACAACTTGAAGTGGGTGGGGAGGGAACTTCCAGGTCATAGGTGAATTCAGATTTTTTTTTTTTTGAGACAGAGTATCTCCCTGTCGCCCACACTGGAGTGCAATGGAGAGGTCTTGGCTCACTGCAACCTCCTCCTGCTGGATTTAAGTGAGTCTCCTGCCTCAGTCTCCGGAGTTTCTGAGATTATAGGCACCTCACCACACCTGGCTAATTTTTTATATCTTTAGTAGAGACAGCTAATTTCTTGTACCTTTAGAGAGCCTCACCATGTTGGCCAGGCTGGTCTCCAATTCCTGACTTCCTGATCTCCCGGCCTTGGTCTCCCAAAGTGCTGGGACTACAGGCATGTGCCACCTGGTCCAGCGGATTTCAGTCTTCTAATTGGCAATTGGTTAAAAGAGTGTATCTAAAGATCTGGAATCAACAGAAGGGAGTGTTAAAATCAAGGGCTATAGAGAACCAGGTTTTATTATCCAGATGAAGCCTCCAGGTAGCAGGCTTCAGAGAGAGAAATTGTAAATGTTTCTTTTCAGACTTTATAATGTCTCAGACTCTTTGTTCAAATTTCTCTCCAGATCAGTAAAAACACCTGAAAAGGGAAGGAGATTCTTTACAGAATGTAGATTTTTCCCCCACAAGAGACAGTTTTACAGGGCCATTTAAAAATATGTCAAATAAATATATTTGGTGGTAACATATTAATACTTCAATTTCTTTCAGAACCTGCTGTCATGTAGGTATCTTATTGCTACAAAGAGTCTGTTCTGTCAGTCTTAAGGTTTCTGTTTTAATGTTAATGCTCACCAGCTGTGCCCAAATTATTCCAACAGAAGAAAGGGGTATGAGGCATATCTGTCCACCTGTTCCCACCATGGCCTGAACTAGTGTTTCTGGTTTGCTTTGGAATGCACTTGGCTGATGGCCAGGCGAGCTGGCTCATGCCTGTAATCCCATTACTTTGCGAAGCCAAGGTGTGCGAATCTCTTGATGTCAGGAGTTTGAGACCGGCCTGTCCAATATGGCAGAACTCTGTCTCTACTAAAAATACAAAAATCAGCTGGGCATGGTGGCAGGTCCCTGCTATTCAGAGGTCTGAGGCAGGAGAGTAGCTTAAAACCAGGAGGCAGAGGTTGCAGTGAGCCATGATTGCACCACTGCACTCTAGCCTGGGCAACAGAGCAAGACTCTGTCCCAAAAAAAAAAAAAAAAAAAAAAATGCACTTGGCTGAGAGGAGGGGTCTATTCAGTTAATCAGGGGTGCTTAGAATGTTATTTTTGGTTTACAGTTTCCAGATTATTTTTCTGAATTGATTTGACACCCAGATAGTCAGAAGAATAGGCAAACTAATCAGATGTGCAGCAGCAGCCACTAAGTCTCCTCAAATCAAATACTCCTTCTAACCCTCACATCTACAATTGGTTGTTGGATTCCTCTGACGTTTAAAAAGACACTCTCCAACCCTTTATTTTTTATTCACCTAAAATCAGATGAATTTAAATCAATTGATTGGGAAGTTACTGCATATACATATATTTAAATTATATGTTATTTTCCAAATTCAAAATATATTTTTAGTTGCCTAAAAATAGAAAACAAAAGCATGATGCTACTCTAGAAAGGCTTTTCTGGTAAGCATTTGAGAAAGTTCTGTTTCGATACAGTTTGAGTAATTACTATTAGAAGTAAAAGCAGTATTAAAACAAAGATTTCATGTGTTAGAGGAAGGAATTAGGAGTGTATATTGGATATTTTCTGTTTGTAAATTTGAAATCACATGAAGAGTCAGCTACCTCTGAAAAGCTTTATTTTCCATGAATTTAACCATAAAACTAGAGGAGAAGGAAATAAAAATTTATGAGTGGGCAGGAGAAGTTTATCCCAGAATATAAAAAGGTGTATAATTGTTGTAGAAATAATTGGTCACATCATTGATTAGCATTGCCTTTCCTTAGCCATGTCACACTTAATCGTCCTCCTGTGGAATTGGATGGAGGGGCTGCTTATTATTAAAATTGTGATAGAAATGAGACACAAAAATCAACTAAAATATTGAGAAACATGGATGAATTCTATAATATTGGTTGCATTGTTTTACAAATAATTATAAGAGTACCATTGGCATCTTCCGGGAACATGTCAGTTTTTGTTTCTTCACTTGAGATCCTTTGCTTATGATACGGTGAGGCAGAGTGGAGGTCAGGTTTTACATACTGAGTGCATGAGTGTCTGAGTGTGAGAATCTGCTTTGAAGGAATATTAGCATGGGTATCCCCAATAACTAAGTGTAAGGTGATGTTTCTGCCTTTGAAGGGAAGGTTTTGTAGCTGTTGAGTACCTAATACTTTGTCAGAATTAAGAACCTCATTTGATAAAATGAATAAGGTGATTTAAGCGCTTCTTCTCTAATTATCATATATTAAGAGGGTTGACCACTGTAGGTGCTATTTCCCTGAATCTCATATTACCTGAAATCTAGCTGAGTCAGCCTCCAGAAACTGGCAACAGTAGGGAGAAGAACTCAGGTATTTCTCCTCTTACTCCACCTTAGCAGCTATTCTTTGTTTTTTTGTTTTTTGCTTTTTTTGAGATGGAGTTTCGCTCTTGTTACCCAGGCTGGAGTGCAGTGGCACAATCTCAGCTCATTGCAACCTCCACCTCCTGGGTTCAAGCAATTCTCCTGCCTCAGCCTCCCGAGTAGCTGGGACTACAGGCACGCAAGCGGCTATTCTTAAAGTGGCTACATGTCCTCCGTGTCTCCAACTCCCACGAAACTGGCCCACTGTGACTCAGCTCTCTTCAGGGACTGGTGCTGCTTCAGATAACACCACAATTTTCCTTTCTCCATTCTAGGAGGGGTAAGTGGTTTCCTGAAATTCCTAAAATATAGGTTCTTTTACTCTGTCCTCATTGGTCCTCAGCACATTTTTTACCATCTTAACCAAATCTTGGATCTGAATTCACTTAGTTGCAATGCTTATTTTCCCTCATTGTGCCTTGGCTGAAATAGTCAAAGTGCAACTACATTTGCTATTGAACCTATTCATGTAAAAGTATTCCAAATTGTATTCTCTAAGCGAGTGTACAGATTAAAAAGAAAAATTCTCAAATCAAAGGGAAGCCTGTGGTTTTGTCTCAGAAACCCAAATGGCACTAAGAGTTATAGGACTGGTGAGCCATCCAAAACAATTCAAACTATTAAGCAATGGGAGTTAACAGTATTTTAAACACAGTTTCATATATAATAATTCCTAGGACGTATGTTTTGTGCATTCAATATAATATTATAGCTATGAATAAGAAATTAGGTAATCTGAATCTCTGTAAGAGATTACGTGCTTACCAAGGAAAATGTAGCATTTTAGAGCAGGGAGTATGAAGTTTGAATAGTAAGCCTACCACTTTCTCTTTGTGACACCTTAGATCTCTTAGCCTCTCTAGACTTTAGTTTTCATTTGAATATAAGAGGGATAATATTCACAGGATAGGAAACTGATAAATTATTTTATTCTCTGGACTTCAAAGTCCAGTAACTATTGTGTAAGTGAAGTGGATTTTTAAGTTTCCAAAATTCTTCATTACAAATGTTTATTTACAAATAATATTTTGTAAAATTTTTTTCTTTGTTAATACAACCAGAATGCATTAATTGTATTAATTTTACTAGCAAACATTTTATAATAGAGTCTTTAAGCCATTTTCAGAGGTAGCAACATTTTAAATAAAACAGAATCTGAATTTATAATACCACAAATATCTTTTGAATTTTAAGAATATTTGTAGTTCCAAGGAAAATTTGTCCAATTAGTTTTTTTTTTCTATAAATAAAATCATTATAAATCTAGGAAAAAGTCAATTTCTTTAATTAACTATAATATAGGCAAATCTGTCTGAAATAAATAAGCCATTAAGAAAATTGGCCTGCATTTTAATACTGTGTTTTTTAAAGTCTGTTTTTTCCATAATTAATTATGAATGCTATTTCATGATTCTTTTCTCATCTCTGATGATTTAGATGATCTCAAGCAGTCAAAGGGGAAAATGAAACTTTAAAAGCCCCAGATATTGTGGTAACTTATAATTCTTCTTTGAAACTTAAAGCTCTAAATTAATGGCAATAAAAAGTAATAAATTACCTGTTCTTTGTGGTGATGTGTCAGGTGCTGGACTTCAGAGGACAAGGACTGGTGAAAGCCAACACCTACTCAAACATGGAAATTATGTGACTCAATTATAAAACATAACAGCATTTCCTTTTAAACTAAGACATTAATTTCCTAGGACATACAGTTACTTGTACATAGTATATTTATTTGTTTTGGTATATAATTGCAAATGCAGGAGTTTCTTGGTAAGATTGAAAATAAGAAATGAAACAAATCTTACATTAGAACCTCTTCTAAAATGTGCAGTAAAATCATTCTCAAGAAAATTGCTCTGTGGTCCCTATTATCATATGCCTTCTTAAAAATATAGGTGCTAGCTTTTCTTTTATGAAGGATGTTCATCTAGCCTATTTGTTAGTTTTCCGATGTGTGTGAATAGTCCACATCAGGTTATTAATTAATTAATTTTAGTCATTTTATATATGTTCCTTTATAATCATACTTTATTCATCTTAAATGTAAAATTGAACACTGCTTTAATGTCAATTTTAGAATGGCAAAGGGGACAAGGCTCAAAAACCTACTTTCACAATAACTGTAGACCAAATCAAGGTAACAAGAGTATCTGGCAGTAAACCTTAGGCGCCCGAAATTCCCACTAAACTGTATGTCTTCTCTATCCAAAAGCTTCATATTCAGGTAAATGCTAGCGTTTATGTCTCAGCTAATAAACAATATAATTGAGAGGATTTTCCTCCCTAAGAAAAGAAGTATATAAACTATGTGTACTGGTAATACTAGAACTTCTAAATAGGCAGAATAATAATTTGGTAAGCATGAAACGCAGTTGTCAGGTACATTTTGTTAGATGATGTTTACATGAATTAAGTCATAAAGATGATGGTGACAGAAATATTAATGTAATAATATAAATGAAAAAAACATATTTGACCGACACAGCTATTTTTCTTTCTTGTTGGAAAACTGAACATGTTGATTTGCTCATCAAAATTCAGAGGCAGACTATTTTATTATTTTTGACAACTAATATTCAGAGCTTTTCATTTATCTTTATCTTTGCATTTTAACAAACTGTGAGTTCAAAAACAATATATATTATACAGATACAAAAGTAATGACTTTTTAAAAATGGTGTGTGACTAAATAAATATAAATGATGAACAACATTTTTAAATGCAAAGGCCTGTCTGAGAGCACTTTCCCATTTAGTATCTTGTTTCTGACTGTATAAAATGAAAGCAGGAAGGCCAGGAGCAGTGGCTCACGCCTGTAATCCAAGCACTTTGGAGGCCAAGGCGGGCAGATCACCTGAGGTTGGGAGTTAAAGACCAGCCTGACCAACATAGCTAAACCCCGTCTTAAATAAAAAAAAAATAAAATAAAATGAAAGCAGGATAGTTCTCTAGATAATATGTAAAACTTTGTAACTACAAAACACCTCCGTGTGTAGGACCATCTTTCATTCTCACAAATCTATGCAAAGTAGGAAATGCAGCCATTTTTTTTTCCCATTTATTTTATTGCATTTTAGGTTTTGGGGTACATGTGAAGAACATGCAAAATTGTTGCATAGGAACACACGTGGCAGTGTGATTCGCTGTCTTCCTCCCCATCACCTACATCTGGCATTTCTCCCCTTGCTATCTCTCCCCAGCTTCCCACCCCCCACCGTCCCTCCCCTATTTCCCCCCAACTGACCCCAGTGTGTAGTGCTCCCCTCCCTGTGTCCATGTGTTCTCATTGTTCAACACCCACCTATGAGTGAGAACATGCGGTGTTTGATCTTCTGCTCTTCTGTCAGTTTGCTGAGAATGATGGTTTCCAGGTTCATCCATGTCCCTACAAAGGACCCAAACTCATCGTTTTTGATGGCTGCATAATATTCCATGGTGTATATGTGCCACATTTTCCCTATCCAGTCTATCGTCGAAGGGCATTTGGGTTGGTTCCAGGTCTTTGCTATTGTAAACAGTGCTGCAATGAACATTCGTGTACCCGTGTCCTTATAGTAGAACGATTTGTAATCCTTTGGATATATACCCAGTAATGGGATTGCTGGGTCAAATGGAATTTCTATTTCTAGGTCCTTGAGGAATCGCCACACTGTCTTCCACAATGGTTGAACTAATTTACACTCCCACCAACAGTGCAAAAGTGTTCCTATTTCTCCACATCCTCTCCAGCATCTGTTGTCTCCAGATTTTTTAATGATGGCCATTCTAACTGGCGTGAGATGGTATCTCAATGTAGTTTTGATTTGCATTTCTCTCATGACCAGTGATGATGAGCATTGTTTCATATGTTTGTTGGCCTCACGTATGTCTTCTTTTGAGAAGTGTCTGTTCATATCCTTTGCCCACTTTTGAATGGGCTTGTTAGTTTTTTTCTTGTAAATCTGCTTTAGTTCTTTGTAAATTTTGGATATCAGCCCTTTGTCAGATGGGTAAACTGCAAAAATTTTTTCCCAATCTGTTGGTTGCCGATTCACTCTAATGATTGTTTCTTTTGCTGTGCAGAAGCTGTGGAGTTTGATTAGGTCCCATTTGTCTATTTTGGCTTTTGTTGTCAATGCGTTTGGCGTTTTGGTCATGAAGTCCTTGCCTACACCTACGTCCTGAATGGTTTTGCCTAGATTTTCTTCTAGGGTTTTTATGGTGTTAGGTCTTATGTTTAAGTCTTTAATCCATCTGGAGTTAATTTTAGTGTAAGGTGTCAGGAAGGGGTCCAGTTTCTGCTTTCTGCACATGGCTAGCCAGCTTTCCCAACACCATTTATTGAACAGGGAATCCTTTCCCCATTGCTTGTTTTTGTTTGGTTTGTCAAAGATCAGATGGTTGTAGAAAGGTTGTGTTGCCTCCGAGACCTCTGTTCTGTTCCATTGGTCTATATCTCTGTTTTGGTACCAGTACCATGCTGTTTTGATTACCGTAGCCTTGTAGTATAGTTTGAAGTCTGGTATTGTGATGCCCCCCGCTTTGTTCTTTTTGCTTAGAATTGACTTGGCTATGCGGGCTCTCTTTTGGTTCCATATGAAGTTTAAGGTGGTTTTTTCCAGTTCTGCAAAGAAGGTCATTGGTAGCTTGATAGGGATAGCATTGAATCTGTAAATTACTTTGGGCAGTATGGCCATTTTCACGATATTGATTCTTCCTAACCATGAACATGGGATGTTTCTCCATCTGTTTGTGTCCTCTCTTATTTCGTTGAGCAGTGGCTTGTAGTTCTCCTTGAAGAGGTCCTTTACATTCCTTGTTAGTTGTATTCCTAGGTATTTTATTCTCTTTGTGGCAATTGTGAATGGAAGTTTGTTCTTGATTTGGCTCTCTTTAAGTCTCTTACTGGTGTATAGGAATGCATGTGATTTTTGTACATTGATTTTGTATCCTGAGACTTTGCTGAACTTGCTTATCAGTTTCAGGAGGTTTGGGGCTGAGACGATGGGGTCTTCTAGATATACAATCATGTCGTCTGCAAATAGAGACAATTTGACTTCCTCCTTTCCTATTTGAATGCCCTTTATTTCTTTTTCTTGCCTGATTGCTCTGGCTAGAACTTCTAATACTATATTGAATAGCAGTGGTGAGAGCGGGCATCCTTGTCTGGTGCCACATTTCAAGGGGAATGCTTCCAGTTTTTGCCCATTCAGTATGATATTGGCTGTTGGTTTGTCATAAATAGCTTTTATTATTTTGAGATACGT
>NW_022436981.1:18688841-18704448 GCF_009761245.1 Sapajus apella | reverse complement strand
TCTTCGACCTCTGATATCCTTTCTTCTGCTTGGTCCATTCGGCTGTTGATACTTGTGCATGCTTCACGAAGTTCTCGTGTTGCAGTTTTCAGCTCCATCAATTCACTTATATTCCTTTCTATTTTGTCCATTCTTGTTAGCATTTCGTCAAATCTTTTTTCAAGGTTCTTAGTTTCTTGGCATTTGGTTAGAACATGTTGTTTAAGTTCACAGAAGTTTCTTATTACCCACCTTCTGAATTCTGATTCTGTCATTTCATCCCACTCGTTCTCCATCCAACCTTGTTCCCTTGCTGGCGAGGAGTTGTGATCCCTTGTAGGAGGAGAGGTGTTCTGGTTTCGGGTGTTTTCATCCTTTTTGCGCTGGTTTCTTCCCATCCTTAAGGATTTATCCACCTGTCGACTTTGTAGTTGCTGGCTTTCAGATTGGGTCTCAAATCTTTCAGATTGACGTTCTGTTTGTTGATGATGAGTTTATTTCTGTTTCTTGGTTTTCCTTCTGACAGTCTGGCCCCTCTGCTGTAGGTCTGCTGAGGTTCACTCCAGGCCCTGCTTGCCTGGGGTTCACCTGCAGCAGCTGTTGAACAGCAAGGGTTGTTACCAGTTTTCTTCTTCTGCTATCTTTGTCCCAGAAGGATACCCGCCTAGTGTCAATCTGATCTCTCCTCTATGAGGTGTCTTTTTGGATATATAGGGGTCAGGGAGCTGCTTGAGGAGACGGTCTTTTCTTTATAGGAGCTCAAATGGTGAGTTGCGAGCTTTGTTGTTGTTCATTCAGAGCTGCTGGGCAGGTACTTTTAGGTCTGCTACAGGAGAACTCATAAACTGCTTTTTGTTCCCTGGTGCTCTGTCCCAGGGATTTAGGGCTTTATTTATGAGTTTCCGTTATGCTGCCGCCTTCTTTTTTTTTTTTTTTTTCCTTCAGACCTGCGCAGCCCAGCAAGGAGGCAGCCTAGTCACTGTCGGCCTATAGCAGCTTTGCTGAGCTGCTGTGGGCTCCGCCCCGCTGCCGAGTGAGCTTCCCTGCAGTCCTGTTTATATGGGTGTAGTTAGAACTGCTTTGGCGATGGTGGCCCGCCTCTGTTGGGGCGGAGTCTCTGCTGTGGCGGGTTGCCTTGGCAACGGCGGGCTGCCTCAGCAATGGCGGGTTGCCTTGGCAACGGCGGGCTCCCTGGTAATGGCGGACGCCCCTCCCCCACAGAGCTGGACCGTCCCGGGTTCAGCTGCGCTGGCTGTGAAACTCTCAATCCAGAGTTTCTGATTGCTGTTCTTTTGTGGGGGTGGGACCAGCCGAGCCTGATCGCCTGGCTCCCTGCCTCAGAGCCTTTTTTTTAAGTTGGTGTTCCAGTCGCCTGTTGAAGAGGCGCCGGGGTCTGTTTGTTTTCCCCTGCGGCCACTCACTGGGATGGCTTAAACAGCGGCACTGAGGTTTGTGGCGCTTTTTTTTTTTCTTTTTTGGCCCTGGAATCTACTGTCTTGGTTCTCTGCTCAGTCCCCTTTTTGAACCAGTGTATGGGCGACTTCCCGTGGCTCCAATCACCAGCCTAAAGGGCACCCGGACCGGTGTATTTTGTACGGAGAACCGCGGCTCCGGGGCGCCGACAAAGCAGCCGCGCGGGGCAAAGCAGCGGTGCTGGCCAGCACAGCCGCGCTGGCCGCAACAGCCGCGCTGGCGACCGTGGAGCTCCTCTGCCTGGGAATTTCCTAGTCTGTGGGCAATAAAAACGCGGCGTCCACTCACCCTCTGCGCTTTCACTGGGAGCAGCAATCCTGAGCTGTTCCTAAACGGCCATCTTGGATCTCCCGCTCCGCCATTTTTAATACCCATTTACAAATGTATAAATTATGCCTCAGTAGGATGAAGTAAGCCACATGATAATAAATAGCAGAAATAAAAAAAGAACCTTTTCTGAAATATCAATGAAATAGGAAGTTGAATGGCAATGTTGAAAGAATAGAAAACAAATAGGGAAGGGAAAGTATACACTCGTAATATGTGAAGAAACAATAGAAAATATGGTATGTTTGAGGCTTCTGAAAACAAAATGAAACAGAGAGGAAGGAATTCCTAATTGACAAATCAGAAATATGAGTTAAGAGCACAATAGTGATGGGATACACTTTGGAGAGATAGATGACCACTCTTTTCCCTAAGCCAATAAGTAGGAGAAAGAGGTAAATTTTGAAAATCTCAAGGTTATCCTTTTGTTGGCTAAGAAGATGTATTTACTTTTTTAATGCTGTTGGGACCTATGATAGGAATAATGAAAACAAGTATTTTTTCTTGAAAATGATGTATGTCTAAATACAAAACATAGCTGCCCTTGAGAACGGGTGCCATGAAAACTATGAAGGTAACTTAATAAGAGCCCTGACCTGACCCCTCCAGAGTCTCTCCAGAGTCCAGAGACAGCTCTGGCCAGTCATTGATGAAGTGGAGATTATACCCTTGGCCAAGACCAGAATCTGTAAGATTTATTAAGGCTTGATCAATGGACAAAACTAATTCAATGTTTAGGCATTTTGCTTCCAAGAAATCAAGATGAACTCAAGATTATTCCAATTAATGCAGATATATAGAAAAGACACATGGGAAGTTAAAGAAAAATAAACTGAACATCTATGAATCAACAGATGAGTTTCAAGGTCAGTGCAGCTCTGGGAATAATTTTCTTAGTAGAAGGCATCTCTTGATTCTCTGCTTTCCTATTAATTCTCTTTGAATCACATGCATTTCCCAAATCAGAAGATATTATTGGCATAGCACATTGCCATGTAATATAAAATTGTCGTGTCAGGACACTTCAATTACATATTAGAAGAACCTGTAGGCCAGGCATGGTGGCTGATGCCTGTAATCCCAGTATTATAGGAGGCCGACACAGGCAAATCACCTGAGGTTAGGAGTTCTCAACCCTAGCTAACATGGCAAAACCGTGTCTCTACTAAAAATACAAAAAGTACCCAGGTGTGGTGGTGCGTGCCTGTGATCCCAGCTAGCCGGGAGGCTGAGGCAGGAGAATCACTTGAACCCAGGATGCATAGGTTGCAGTGAGCTGAGGTCATGCCACTGTACTCTGGCCTGGGTGACAGACCTAGACTCAGAAGGGAAGAAAGGAAGGAAGAAAGGAAGGAAGAAAAAGGAAGGAAGGAAGGGAGGGAGGGAGGGAGGGAGGGAGGGGAGAGAGAGAGGAGAGAGAAGGAGAAACCTGTAGATGGACTTCAGTATCAATTTCTATTGGCTTTATCATATATCAGTGAGGGTGGCGCTACAAAGCACAGTAGATAATGTATAAATAATCACCTGACGTTGCTCCTCTGAACAAGTGGCTGTTAGCATGGTTTCCTCAAGAGAAAACTTTGAGATTGGCTGTGTGAAGGTGAGACCCATAGGTCCTGCTCAGGTTTGGTGAGCTACTTGAGCAGTCAAGCCAAAAAAGGATGTAAAACAGAAGCTGGAACCTGGGATTGAGGTTGCAATAAAAATTCTCCCCACAAGATTTAAAGTTGCTTCCTCAGCTGCAGGCAGCTGACAGCGGCTTTTTATCTGGAAAAGATTTTGCCTGATATTTTCTCAGACTCTGGAAAATCATTCAACGTGTCAGTGAAGCTGAAAAGACAAGCTCTTTGATATGTAGCAGCAGCTTGGAAATGGTTCCTCCCTTCTCAGCTGTCAGGATAGGAGGAAACTTTTCAACAAATATCATCACAAAAGATATTTCAGGACACGATTATTTTAGAAATTTAAGACAAAAATGCTTCCAAGGCCAAAGACATTATTAGAGTCTGAACTGTCTAGGGAATTGAAGGGCATCAGAAGCGTTGGGCACTTTTTGCTCACCTGTTTTACTAGTGTGAATGAGGACATGCATGTTAGTTGGAAAGAAATACATTAGAAAGCCGAAACTCAATAGGTTTCATCAGTATCTTACATGCCAATTCAAAGCAAATGGCAGCGGTTTCGTAGAGATCTCCCTTGAGAAAATATCTGTACCCTTGCATGGCAAAGGGTGCTTATGAACCGGCATCAGCGTCACCTTGGGCTCACCCGAGACCCACCAAATGAGAATCTGCTTTTTTCTTTTTTATTTTTGTTTTCTTTAAGACAGGGTCTCACTCAGTTGCCTAAGCTGGAGTGCAGTGGTACAGTCAGCTCGACGGCATCAACCTCCCAGCCTCAAGCTGTCCTCCCACCTCAGCCTCGCGAGTAACTAGTCATACAGATGTGCACTGCCACACCCAGATGATGATTTTATTTTTATTTTTGTAGAAACAGGGTATTGCTATGTTGCCCCGGCTGGTGTAAAACTCGTGTTCTCAAGTTATCCTCCTGCCTGGGGCTCCCAAAATGCTTATATTGCAGATGGGAGCCACTGTGCCCCACTAAGACTCTACTTTAAAAACCTGTGGTTAAACACATATAACATAAAATGTACTAACTTAATTTTTAAGTATGATGTTCTGTAGTGTTAAGTATATTCATAATGCCATGCAGCCAATCTCCAAAATTTTTCATCTTGCAAAACTGAAAATCTATACCCATTAAACAGCAATTTCAGCATGCACAGAACTTGAGAACATGATGCTAAGTGAGATAAGCCAGTCACAAAAGACAATTACTGTATGATTCCGCTTATATGACAGTCTGTGTTTTAACATGATTCTCAGGTGATTCATTTGCTTGCAAGAGCACTAATTTAGAGCACATCTGGGCTCAGCAGGCATGAGCATCATAAAAGGTTAGCAGCGCAATTGCTAGATATGTTATTTCTGGTAGTGTAGAAAGAACATGGCTTTTTGAGTTGAAACGGATCTGTTTTATAATACTAGTTCTACTGCTTACTAGCCATTTGTTAATGGGAATTTCTTTAGGTTGTCTAAGCCTCATTTTAAAAAATCTGTAATATGGTTATAATTAAAAC
Source organism: Sapajus apella (assembly GCF_009761245.1). Classification (NCBI taxonomy): domain Eukaryota; kingdom Metazoa; phylum Chordata; class Mammalia; order Primates; family Cebidae; genus Sapajus; species Sapajus apella. The sequence goes on along the minus strand of NW_022436981.1, from coordinate 18,699,527 downwards.
CCATTATAGGTTTTTTTTCATGATAGTTAAAGGAGATGCATGCTGAGCATTTATTGCAGTCCTTCGATACAGTAAGTGTACTTAGTAAATAATTTATTAGTATCGTTATCTGGGTGAAAAATACTATCACCACTGGCCTTTCAAATGTATTCTTTACTATATATTTTATCTGGGTATTATTTTCTGGGTGAAAAATACTATCACCACTGGCCTTCAAATGTATTCTTTACTATACAGCAGGATAATGAGTCCTTGAAGTTTACAAAATCTCGACCTAATAGAAGGAATAATCTCAATATGATTTAAGAGAATATGATTTAAGGGCATGGATATTATGAAAAGCAAAACACTATACAGTTCTGAATAACCTTGAAATCCATCTTTATAAAAGACTAAATACATATACCTTACCAATTACAGAACTTTCCTATTTCTGGCTCTAGAAAGAAAATATCACTGATCAATTCAGGAATCTATTACAATTATTCAAAGTTATTCAACTTTAATTATCAATAGATTTTAAGTAATATATTTTTCTCCTAATGAAGAATAAACTAATTTGTATAAATCATTTATCCCTGGAAACAAAAATTTGATAACTATTAGGTATTATATCAACATACTTCAAGCTTAAATGAAAGTTTTGTTCCATTAGACCATATTGTCATAAGCACCAGCCAAAATTTTTATCTTTTCTTTATCCTCACAAATCTGATGCTGGATAATAATTCTTTTGCCAAAGGTTTCCTGAATAATTTTTATGCACCCTAGATATGTGCTTACTAGCTTGTTTAATCTTTACATCTATGGTATAGATATTTATTAAACGTCTTATCCTGTGTGACTAAAGCCAATATTTTAGTTAGCCAGAATTGTGCCTGGGATCTCTTACTCAATGATAAAATATATTCCTCAAACATTTAGTGAAAATATGTTCTCATTCACAGTTAGCTCAACTTCTATTTGCTTTATAAATAAAAAATACATTTAAAAAAAAATGTTACCCCAGAGATGGTAGCAATGGAAAGTCAAAAACAAAACAATGGTTAAGAGGGTTAAGAACAAGACAAGAAAGTTAAAATAACAAAATTGTTAGAAAAACTTAGGAACAGCTAAGCACTCATCATGCGGTCTCTAAAAAATACTTAGGTGCACTCTGCAAAAGAGATTATGCATTAAATGGAAGTCCAATGAGTAACTTAGAGCAGCTGTAAAAGGCAAAGTTAAATATTACGGTAATACATTTTGAGAGAAAAGCCATATGAATAAAAATATATGCTCTACTGCCAAAGAAATAGGAATCAACAAAATGGAAGTTTAAACTGCCACTTTTTATTTATTTTTATTTATTTTATTTTAATTTTTATTTTAAGTTCAGGTCTAATGGGTAATGTGCCGGCGTCATAACAAGGTTAAAGGGTGGCACATCTCACGCAAGCATGTGAACACACAATCATCATGCTCATGAACTACAAAAGGATCAAAACTGCCACGTTTTTAAGAGTCATAATGTATTTATTTATTCATGTGTTAAAATAAATTTTACGAAGAGACATATAAACTTAGCTCTGATATATAAACAAATGTATATTGAGGAAAAAAGACTCTTGGACAAAATAATCTATTAAATTAAAACTCGTGTAACCTGCTTGACTAAAGAGTTACACTTACATACAAAAAGTTATATTTTTGTGTATGTAAAGAAATAAATATAAATAAATATATATATTTATATATATATAATAAATGTATACACAAAAACATATATATATATATATTTGTTAATAAGTACAGGTCTTCAGCTAAGGACATTGCATGACATTTACATTATAAGCCAAATGGTAAATGCTATTTATCTTTCTTTTATTAAAATTTCTCTTCTCTTTGTAGAGATCCATATGAATAGTTCCATTCACTTTTCAAACAATTAGGATGTAGCCCTGTGCATTACCCAGATTTGGGGGAGAAAATATAAAGATTAATTTGGAAAAATGGTAGATTTTTTAAATAAAAAAAGCAATGCATATGTTGGTGATATGCAGACATTTCAGAATGTTACAGTTATTTATTTTGGTACTCAAATGCATTGACTCAACTGAAGAGGTTCAGTGTTGAACTCTGTAATAAAGATTACCTGTAGTTTTCGTCATAATGTTGTGAAGTTACCATCACTGAATAAATGACTTATTCTGGAGTTCCTGCTGACAGTTAAGGTGAATGATCTCTGTTACACAGTTTATTAGGAAGTTATTTTTTATTTTCCCTTTTTGTTCCTTTTATTTTACTTGATTTTTACTTTCATTTGTTTTCCTGAAGCAGGTACACAGTACGGCAGATAAAATATGTTTATTCATACAGATTAACAAATCATTTATCATTAGTTAATACAGTTTTTCTTAAAAATATATGAATAAAAATCCTAGAATTTGCTTTTTCATGATTTTTAACATATTACAGTTATATAAAAATAAATGCTAAAATTATACTTAATAACATATAGCTGATATATTAGAAAACAAACTTCTTTAAAATTTTTATTCTTATCAGTGAGTTTAATGAAACAATGAATTAAAACGAAGCCTCAAAGAAGTTGTAAAATGATTAAAATTATAATACAAGACTTAACTTAGGCTAAGATTAAGATAGTATTTTATATCAATGTTCTTGAATTTTTTTCTTTTATTTACTATGCTTTAAGTCCTGGGGTACATGTGCAGATTGTGCAGGTTTGTTATATAGATGTACATGTGCCCTGTTGGTGGTTTGCTGCATCCATCACCCTGTCATCTACATTAGATATTTCTCCTAATGCTATCCCTCCCATGTTCCCCCACCCCATGCTATTCCTTTCCTATCCCCCCAACCAGGACCTGATGTGTGATGTTCTACTCCCTGTGTTCATAGGTTCTCATTGTTCAATACCCACTATGCGGTGTTTGGTTTTCTGTCTTGTGTCAGTTTGCTGAGAATGATGGTTTTCTGTGTCATCCATGTCCCTGCAAAGGACATGAACTCATCCTTTTTTATGGCTAAATAGTATTTCATGGTGTATATGTGCCACATTTTTTTAATCCAGTTTATCATTGATGGGCATTTGGGTTGGTTCCAAGTCTTTGCTATTGTGAACACTGCCACAATAAACATACATGTGCATGTGTCTTTATAATAGAATGATTTATAATCCTTTGGGTATACACTCACTAATGGGATTGCTGGGTCAAATGGTATTTCTATTTCTAGATCCTTGAGGAATCGCCACACTGTCTTCCACAATGGTTGAATTAATTTACACTCCCACCAACAGTGTAGAAGTGTTCCTGTTTCCCCACACCCTCTCCAACATGTGTTGTCTCCAGATTTTTTGGTGATCACCATTCTAATTTGCATGAGATGGTATCTCAATGTGGTTTTTATTTGCATTTCTCTAATGACCAATGATGATGAGTATTTTTTCGTGTTTGTTGGCTGCATAAGTGTCTTCTTTTGAAAAGTATCTGTTCATATCCTTTGCCCACATTTGGATGAGTTGTTTTTTTCTTCTAAATTTGTTTAAGCTCTCCATAGATTTTGGGTATTACCCCTTTGTCAGATTGATAGATAGCAAAATTTTTTCCCATTATCTTGGTTGCTGCTTCACTCTATTGATAGTTGCTGTTACTATGCAGAAGCTCTTAAGTTTAATTAGGCCCCATTTGTCGATCTTGGCTTTTGTTGCCATTGCTTTTGGTGTTTTAGTCATGAAGTCTTTGCCCATGCCTATGTCCTGAATAGTATTGCATAAGTTTTCTTCTAGAGGTTTTATGGTGTTTCTTCTAAAGTTTTAGGCCTCTTATTTAAATCTTTAATTCATCTAAAGTTAACTTTTGTATAAGGTGTAAGAAAGGGATCCAGTTTCAGCTTTCTGCATATGGCTGGTCAGTTTTCCCAGTACCATTTATTAAATAGGGAATCCTTCCCCCATTGCTTGTTTTTGTCTGATTTGTCAAAGATCAGGAAGAATTTGAATTCCTTAACAGACCAGTAACAAGATCAGAAGCGCAGACAGCAAGTAATAGCTTACCACCCAAAAAAAGTCCAGGACCAGACATGTTCACAGACTAATTCTACCAGAGGTATAAAGAGGAGCTAGTATCATTCCTTCTGAAACTATTCCAAACAATACAAAAAGAGAGAATCCTCCCTAACTCATTTAATAAGACCAGTATCATCCTTATGCCAAATCCTGGCAGAGACACACACACACACACACAAAATTGAGGCCTATATCCATGATGAACATTGATGTGAAATTCTTCAATAAAATACTGGCAAACTAAATCCAACAGTACATCAAAAAGCTTATCCATCACGATCAAGTCGGCTTCATCCCAGGGATGCAAGGCTGGTTCAACATCGACAAATCTATACACGTAATCTGTCACATAAACAGAACCAAAGACAAAAACCACATTATTATCTCAATAGATGCAGAGAAGGCCTTTGACAAAATTCAACAGTGCTTTATGCCAAAAACTCTCAATAAACTAGGTATCGATGGATCAAAATAATAAGAGCTATTTATGACAAACCCACAGCCAATATCTTACAGAATGTGCAGAAACTGGAAGCATTCCCTTTGAAAACTGTTACAAGACAAGGATGCCCTCTCTTACTACTCCTATTCAACATAGTATTGGAAGTTCTGGCTAGGGCCCTCAGGCAAGAGAAAGAAAAACAGGGTATTCGAATAGTAAAAGAGCATGTCAAATTGTCCCTGTTTGCAGGTGACATGATTGTATATTTAGAAAACCCCATTGTCTCAGCCCATAATCTCCTTAAGCTAATAAGCAACTTCAGCAAAGTTTCGGGATACAAAATCAATGTGCTAAAATCCCAGGCATCCCTATATACCAATAATAGACAAATAGCCAAATCATGAGTGCACTCCCATTCACAGTTTGCTACAAAGAGAATAAAATACCTAGGAATACAACTAACAAAAAATGTGAAGGACCTCTTGATGGAGAACTGCAAACCACTGCTCAAGGAAATGAGAGGAAAGAAATAGATGGAAAAACTATGGTCATGGTTAAGAAGAATCAATACTGTAAAAATGGGCCTACTGCCCAAAGTAATTTATAGAGTCAGTGCTATGACCATCAAGCTACCAATGATTTTCTTCACATAATTGGGGAAAAAAAAAAAAAAACTACCTTAAACTTCATGTGGAACCAAAAAAGAGCTCCCATAGCCAAGATAATCCTAAGCAAAAAAAAAAAAAAAAAAAAAAAGAAGAAGCTGGAGGCATTACGCTGACTTCAAACTATATTGCGAGGCTACTGTACTAAAAACAGCATGGTACTGGTCCCAAAACAGAGATGCAGACCAATGGAACAGAACTGAGGCCTCAGAAACAATGCCACACAACTATAACCATCAGTGTTCTTGAACTTAATATTAATTGACATTTTAATAAGTTAAAATGACAAAAAAATGGTTAAGTACTTAAGATATCATACTGCCCTAAAAGTTACAGAAAAATCATTCTAATCCATCAATGTTTTAATGGATATAAATGGATTTGAATTTTTTATTTTTATTTTTTTGAGACAGGGTCAGTCTCTGTTGCTGAAATGCAGTGGGCATGATCATGGCTAACTTCAGCCCTGAACTCCCAGGCTCAAGAAATCCTCCCACCTCAGCCTCCCAAGTAGCTGAGAGTACAGGCACATATCACCACACTGGCTGATTTTTTAAAATTTTTGATAGAGATAAGATCTCACTATGTTGCCCAGGATGGTTTCAAACGCCTGGGCTTAAGTGATTCTCCTGCCTCAGCCTCTCAAACTGCTATGATTATAGGATTGAGCCAGTGTGCCTGACTGATTTTAATTTTGTGATTGTGGACTCAAGGTTATTTTGAATATAACAATTCAGTATCCAAACTATGTTATTCTGTTCTTCAACTAGAGTTACTGAATGCCTCGTTTGACATAGTGAGATTTGTTCATTTATTATTACATAATTATTTTAGGAGCATATTAATCAGAAGGTAAGAGAAACAGTAAAATTCTAAGGCCTAAAGTCAGATTTTGAAAATTCTAATTCTCAGACTTAAAAATAATTTTTGGTCAGTATTAGTCAAAAATATAACAAATCAGTATCCAAAATATATGTTATTCTATTCTTCAACTTGAGTTACTTAATGCCTCATTTGCCAATTATTATTTCATAGTTATTTTAGAAATGTATCTATCTGAAAGTAAGAGAAACAGTAGTATTCTAAAGCCTTAAAGTCAGATTTTGAAAATTCTAATTTACAGGCTTAAAAATAATTTTTGTTCAATATTGGTCAAAAATATTCCAAGACAATTTGGGAGTTTGCGAGTTTGGGGTCAAAGAAAGGGGGACTAAAATTACCAACTCACATAAACTTTGGGAAAGCAAGAGAATCAGCAGGGCAGATGCAAGCATAAAACTAAGTGGAACGAGCTGCATCTCAAACTAAAACAATGAGCAAGGCCAGGCAATACCAAAGAGGAAGTTTAGTAGATATACCGAGAAAAATATAGGCGGTATATATATATGTGTGTATGTGTGTGTACCTACACCTTTGTGTGCAAACTAGATGTCTGGAAAGTCCTAAACAGTCATATTATATGTCAGTTTGCCTATATCATTAGCTCACCACTGGCTAATTTCCTGATGACTGTCCATTGAAAAAAAAAAGATAGTGTCATTTACATTCCTCAAAATGTGTTGAATTAAGCAATGTGTTGGGAAATAAAATTTGTTGTATCAAAATTAGGGCTAACAAAGTTAATTGGAAGAGCAAAGTTTTAGTACTGGTTGATGAAACCAGAAGAAAAACTATTTTCAGGACAAAGATTAGAAGTCAAACTAAAAGAAAGAGAAATAGGAAGAATAGCAATAATGACAAGAAAACACATGATCATCAGAGGAGCAGAAAGAAAGCAAGAGGGAAAGAGAAATACAGAAAAAAAAAATCCAAGATTTTTGGTTTACTTTAGCTTATGTACTGAATGATTAATATAAACTGAAAGATCTTAGTGAGAAACAAGATTTCTTCTTGTTGAGGCAATGCTATTATTTTATTTATTTAGTTATTTGTTTTACATAGAACAGATTATGTTCTCTGGTAACACAGATTCATTTTAGAAAATTTGGTAAAGAAAACCAAGAAAAGTAAAAATTTAAATTAAAAAATAAAGTTTAGTAGCCAGGTTAAATGCCTTGAAACCAAAACAAGAAAGAAGAAAATAAATGTTATCATGTTAAACTCATATGCATTCAATTTTTATTTTTTAATATTATTTTTATAATTTATAATGTATAGATCTAAGGTTATGTTTGATGATTTTTCAAAATTTTATATGCCCATAGAACACAAAAACCAAGAGAAAATATACCCATTATAGCAGAAAAATTTATTGTCCACTTTTCTAATTAACTCACCCCTGCCCCAGCCACTCTGTGATTTCTAATACTGTAGATTAGTTTTGTATATTCTGAATTCTCTTTGTCTTCTTGTCATATATTTTACTTCTGGATGTAATATAAACCCTGTAATACATTGTGAGATTTGTTTTAACTGATCAACCATTTTTTATATTATTTTAATTATATATATGCATATGTATGTGCATATGTATTTATGTTTGTGTATATATGTGTTATAAAAAATGTCCTTTGTGTTTAATCACATTTTTACCTTTTTGGGTTCTAGGTTTTTCTCTAGAGCTCTAGATTTTTGTCTGATATAATATTACATTAGCTTGAACAAGTATTTTTGGAAATTTGTATATTGTAAATATCTTAAGGACAAATTATCTCAGCTTTTATTCTGCGTAAAAAGTGTTTTTATTTCTCCTTTCTTTTTGAAAAATATAGATAGAGGTAAAGAATCCTTAACAGAGTTTTTCCCTAGCATTTAAAAAATTCTGTTCCCGTGTCTTCTGGCCCCAGTGTTTCTTAAGTCAATTGTCATTCTTATCATCGATGCCATAATGTGATATATCCACCTTGCTGCTTTAAATTTTTCTGTTTTCTTTGCTTCTTAGCAGTTTGATTTTAATATACCTAGATAATTTATTCTTTGACTTTACCTTGCTTGTAATTTGCTGAGCTTCTCCGAAATAAAGATTTATGCTTCTCATCAATTTTAGAAAATTATTACTACATACTTTTTCAAGTAATTCTTTTGCTCCACTCTTTCTTATTTCTCCATCTCTAGCTCTAATTATGTGTGAGAGGCTATTCGTCATTATTCTACAGCTATCATATGCTCTGAACATTTTTTAAACAAATTTTCTCTTTGTGTTGATTTAGATGATTACTATGGAAAGCCTTTAGATTCACTGATCTTCATGGTTTTTAATGTTTAAACCCTTCAAATAGATTCTTCATTTATAATATGAATTTTTTTAAGTTTCAATCTCTGTGGACATACCGTGTCTTTGCGCATATTGTCCCCTTTTTTCCTTTAGATCTTTTAGTGTGTTACTCATAGTTGTTTAAAAATCCCTATATGATGATTCCAGCAACTGAATCCAATTGACTGTTTCTTCTTTAGACCATGGGTCACATTTTATTGTATCTTCAAGAAACTTATAATTTTTTATTATATGTTAAACATAGCGTGTAAAAGAATTGCAAAAATTATAGTAAATAAAATTTTCTCCTCAGAATATTTTAAGTATTCCTAGTTTGCTAAATTGAGGGAGCCTGAGTCAAACTAATCTGTAAGTAGACTAGTTCTCAGCTTTGTTGCAATTTCAAGTCAGTGGATCACAGCCTTCAAGTATTTTGAGAATAAGGTTATGATGCTTTCAGCAAGATTTGGGATCTGAGCTAGATTAAAATCCCAAGACTTCTTTGTATTCTGTAGATAGCTGTCAGCTTTCCAAACTCTAGGACATCAATTTCTGCTTTGTAGCCTAGCTGATAACTGTGGTTTACTGAAAAATTGTCATTGCTGTCTAGTACTGCCAGATTTTCTGAACCTCAGGAGATCTCTGCCTGTCCTGCATCCTGGTTCTAGACTTGGGAGGGCTGCTGCAGAGAATTCTATAAACACCCATGTTTCCTGGCAGAATTATCTTACCTCTCATAATTTATGCCTACCTATTTAAGATTGCAGCAGGAGAAGGGATCCAAGATGGTCAAATAGGAACAGCTCTGGAATGCAGTTCCCAGTAAGAACAAGGCAGAGGGTGAGTGATCACCACATTTCCAAATGAGTTATTACGGGCCACAGACCAGGAGATTTCTAGGCTGAAAAGCTCCATGAGTTTCCAGCATGACTGTTTGAGCTGGCACAGCAGGTTTCCGCACAAAAATGCACAAATCTGGGCGGCTGTGTCAACTGGTGCCTAAAATGCCTGGGAGACAGAGCCAGGCACCAATCTTTATATACACACATACATACATACATATATACATACATACATACATATATGTGTGTGTGTGTGTATGTGTGTGTGTGTGTGTATAAAGATTGTAGCAGTGGATGCAATAAAGAAGACTTGAAAGAATTTTTTTCATCTCACGGGTGTGATTCAGCCTCTGTACTTTCAGTGTGCTCAATGGAGACGCATGGGAAAGAGTTTAGAATGGGCGTAGACTTATTCCATGGCCAAGGTGCCTTGATATTCTAATCTACCACAGACCTGGCATGAACATTTATGAATTTATTAAAATTTTAATTTTAAGTTTGTTTAAACTTTAATTTTATTAAAACTCAATGTTTCATTTTATTAATATATAACACAGTGTAATCCAGGTGTACTACGAAATCCTTTCTTTCCTGTTTCTCTGCCAAGGATAAAAGCTACCATTGACTAATTTACTTCTTTAAGCTGGTAACTTTTATAGCTTATTGTTATTCTTAGGATGAGAGTAATGGTCCTTTAGGACTTTCTATATCGTAAGTTATATTTTTCTTTTAATTTTACTTATTCAGAAAGTAGTACACTATATTTAAAAATGTGAGAGCTGTCTCACGTAAAACTTCCTAATTTCTCTTGTTTCTTGACTACTTTAGATACGTTCTTCTTCTGTAACATGAGAACTCAATTTAGTTTTGAAATTGCCCTTAATCACAAAATAGTGTGGCAATCTCTTCAATTTTACAGGCATATCAAAGGTTAGAGGTGGAGTATCAGAAGAACTCGAAAGTGGCAGAGATTGTTCAGAAAATGAATATAAGTAGAATACATTTCTTGTGACAAATTCTGGATTAATTCTATTTGGAAAGGATGTACTTGCTTTTAGCCTTTGGAGTCTGTGTGCTGTGATTCTGCTTCATTTTGAAAAAATTTTATCTTAATGAAACATTTTTAGGCTCCTTCCTCCCTAGCCAGGTGTTGTTTTTCAAGATTATTAGAAGCTTAATAATCAAGGGTTTTTAAATCCCTAATAGCTTGTCACTAAAGGTAAAAAAGCAAGCAAACACAAAAACAAAACCAAAGTCATTAGTTAACATTTGTATACCAAATGATGCTTCTCAACTTGGAAAAATAAAGAAAGTGTCATAATAATATCATGTTATAAATCTCCAAGTTATTAAATCAATCCTCTATTTGTAAAAAATGATAACACTATTGCATATATGTTTATTTTCTAATTTTAATATAATCTGACTACAGATTATGTTAAATAGTAACATAATCTGTAGTCAGATTATAT
>NW_022436981.1:18419858-18688741 GCF_009761245.1 Sapajus apella | reverse complement strand
TCCAAGTTATTAAATCAATCCTATATTTGTAAAAAATGATAACACTATTGCATATATGTTTATTTTCTAATTTTATAATTTCTGGAAAATATTTGTTACCAAACAAAATTTTAATATATTTCATAACTCTAGGAACACATGTCCTGCAGATATAAACATATAAGAGTATCAGTCTAGAAAGAGGAATACAGAAGTAAAGATAATTTTTATACTTCAGTTATATAATATCTATTCTTTTCACTTGCTAAGTCTCCTGTTCATTAAACATTTAATGAAAATCCTAGATATTTTAGTACTTTTACTATGTAAGTGTCTGAATGCATTTGGTTAAAGTTTTAAAAATTAATGGTTATTTTACTTATCAGTATCCGATAATTACATTGAAGCAGCCACTTTACTTAAAATCACTACACTAAAAAGACTGTTTTGCATACGACTTAAGTAAAATAATAATAGAATTTAGTTCAATGTTAAACGTGGACTGAATACAAAAATGACTTGGATATTAAGGTCAAATGCTTCTTGCTGCTTCTCCTCAATAGGAGAAACATCCATGCACAGATTTCAAGTGACCAGCCACTCTGAAGCTGGCCTTCTACTTAAAGAATCTTTTTCTTCACTAACATTGGATTCTTAGATTCCGTCTGAATTCTTTCTGCTGAAATTTATTTCTCCATCTTCATTTCATACATTTCAAAACTTTATATTACTTAACGTGTTCTGCTTGGCACAATCAGCAACTCTGCAAACTTATTTTCTGCTTTAGATTTGTAAGCTCCTTGACAGCTGAGCTCTAGTATTCCTCTTTTAAAATTTTGTTTAAACAAAATCTCATCTAGTACTGATAATGTATCAAGCAGTGTTCTAAATGCTTTACAGTCATTTAATTAATAAAACAATCTCATAAAATAGGTACTATAATTATCCTCATAAGAAAAACATCATTCATCTTCTAATCTTTATAGTAGGTGGCACATAGAGATGTTTATTAAATGTTGAATTAGACTTGAGTCATTTGCTTAATAAGCATTTATTTAATGTCAGTGTTCTTGGGACTTCACTAGAGTATATGGATTAAAAACGATGATTAATCTGGTTCTCATCTTCACAATTAAATCTGGGAGAATGGTACAAATTGGATAATGAACAGAGGGATATATGAAGATATGATCAAGAATTAAGATTGTGTACAAATTGGTAGTTCATAATACACAGACAGTCAATAGACTGTTAATAGGAAGTCAAACATTCTAAGCAAAGAAGAAAAAGTTGTGACATATTTGGAGAACTACAAAGTTTGTTGAAGCCAGGCCATTGAATGATGTACATAAGTAGGACACAAAGATGTAGGCATGTTACTTTGTTCAGTGCTTTCTTTGTACATACAAGGCATGTCAGATTTAATACTGAAATAATTTTTCCATAATGTGTCCTAGGGAACACTGTTTCTGTGTGATGGTTTATGGGAGAATAAATAAATCTGAAAAAAAAAAGGAAACCTTTTTAGGATCTAATAATTTCAAAATTTCTGTATACTATTGTATGTCTTGCTCCAGAAAAACATTGTTGTATATGATAATTATTTATTGTTGTTTTACACAAATTTCCTTATCTATTTGATGATAGAACAATTTTTAGAGTCACTCCAATAATTATCAATTGAACAAATTTGATAAAGCAGTGTTGTCAAATTTTCACCAAACCTGTAGCATAATCAGACTATTACTCTAGAAGGTTCTGTATACTGACAGCACACAGATGGACTGAAGAAGTCAAAGTAAAAGGTGGCTGGTAGCAGTTATTTTCTCATTGAAACTCCCAGGAGTAATTAGCCAGGAGTAATTAGAGTTGCTAAGGGCTGACTAAGGTGGCCGAGATTGGTGGGAGGAGACATTTTTAACACAGCGTTCAAAGTAAAAGTGCTTTGTACTAAATGAGTAATGGGAAGATAAAAATCAATGACTTTCAGATTTTTGACGTGAATGACTAGTTCAATATTTTCCATAAGCTAAGATAAAAAATTGAAAACAAAACACATTCCAGGAGAGAGATAATGATTAAAAGTTGCTGTATGAATTGGAATCCACATGGAACATCTGGAAAGAGTCATCTAGTAGGCTACTGGCTCTAAAGAAGTGGATGAGGTCATGAGGGAGAAAAAGAATAGAAGAACCCTGGGACTGAGAGCCATAAAGGAGGCTATGTAATAAGAGATTGTAACAGAAAAGTGGATAAAGGAACATGCAAAGATGCAGAAGTGAAAAGAGAACTGAGAAGTCCTTGGTAGATAAATGATGTAGGGGAGAAGATTCGGGGAGGAATAATACAAGAATACCTGTCAATGCATAAATGAGAGTGGTAAAAGTAAAGACCTAGAGGAACATGAAATATACAGCAATCATTTTTCAAACTTTGGAAAAATATATTCCAGACTATTTCTTAGAGTCATTCAAACTGCTGATATGTTGTAGCTGAATTCATATCTTACCATATGAACTAATTTTCTACATACTCTAGGACAGTGGTTCTGTGAGTTTGTACATATATTCACATATATGTGATATATATAGAAATCTGTCTTGTGTATGATGCTCCAAATGAAAAAATTCTCAATTTTTAAGCAAATAATGTTTTTCTCTAAATAATAACTTTTAAGTAAATTGGTACTCTCCTGTGATTTATCTTTTTCCCTTGTCTTTACATTTAAAATTTTCATCATCACTGGTCATTAGAGAAATGCAAATCAAAACCACACAGAGATATCATCTCACATCAGTTAGAATGGCGATCATTAAAAAATCGGGAGACAACAGATGCAGGAGAGGATGTGGAGAAATAGGAACACTCTTACACAGTTGGTGGGAGTGTAAATTAGTTCAACCATTGTGGAAGACGGTGTGGCGATTTCTCAAGGATCTAGAAATAGAAATTCCATTTGACCCAGCAATCCCACTATTGGGTATATACCCAAAGAACTATAAATCATTCCACTATAAAGACACAGGCACACGTATGTTCATTGCAGCCCTGTGTACAATAGCAAAGACCTGGAACCAACCCAAATGCCCGTCAATGATAGACCGGACAAAGAAAATGTGGTACATATACACCATGGAATACTACACAGCCATAAAAAGCAATGAGTTTGTGTCCTTTATAGGGACTTGAATGAATCTGGAAACCATAATTCTCAGCAAACTGACCCAAGAACAGAAAGCCAAGCACTGTATGTTCTCACTCATAGGTGGGTGTTAAACAACAAAAACACACGGACTCAGGGAGAGGAGCATCACACACAGGGGACAGCTGAGGGGGGTAGGGGAGAGAAAATGGGGGATGGGGAGGGAGGAGAGGGTAGGAAGGGATAACATGTGGAGAAATGCCAGATATAGTATGCACCTAAAGTAAAATAAATAAATTTATTAAAAAAAAAAAAAAGAAATCTCATGAACCAAAGGGCAAAACAACCAACCAAAAAAAAATTTTTTTCAAAACTTTATATATTTTCTATTGATGCTATAGGTAAAATGTTGTACAACAAAAACATATACGTTGATTTTTCTGTAAACTTTTTTATTTATAGTTCCTTATTAAATATCATATACAAAATAAGATGTGCTTACTAATATGGTATTTTTTGTGTATAGGAAATACTAAAATAATAAACATAAATTTCTTTCTCAATTTACCCTAAGCATTTATTTCAGTTATATCTCATTGAATTGTACCCATAGTTGAAAAACATTTTGTTTTAGCAAAAGAAAAATAGCTTGTTCACTTAAGATATCAAGATATCAAGAATAGTCGTGTGAACAATGAAGTGTTTCAAAGTGTATATAGTGAGGGAAATAAGAATGCCTCTGAAAACCTGTTAGGACTGCTAAAAACCTGAATTTTATTATTTGCAGAAGTTGACCTTCAGGTATTATTTTATTAAAAGCATTAAATAAAAAGAAATGGAAGAAAGCCCCTAGGTCTGGGTTATAAATTTCCATTTTGTTTTACTCATATCCATTTTTCTATTCCCATTTTGGTTGTTATTTAAAACAGACAATAGAACTTGGCCATATATTGAGCCTGGGAGCTCTCACTTAAATAAATTTCTGTTTCAAATCCGAGAACATTTGTTAACTGGAAATATTCAGTAAATTTCTATATCTATCTTTTGAACTTGTTGTAGCTATTTCCTTTTAATCTAGATATTTTTATTTATCTCTAGCAAAAGCCTTCAAAATTTCACCAGAAAGAAATGTTTTAAGAATTTTATTCTTTACTCAAAAGATTATCAAATATTCTCCAACTACGATTCCCAGGATGGAATCTGCTCTCTGTGCTCTGTTTTATATAGACAGTAGCCTAAACTATAACCTGCTGGATCACTTAGAATTTTACAGTACATAAGTCAATACAGTTATGTAGCTCAGTATTGGCCTTGCTTTAAGAGGAATCTCTCTGCTAATAAACAGTGGCACAAAAGTCTGAATGTTGGGAAACATGAATCCAAGTTTCAGGCCATTACTTACTTTAATTATATGTCTTTTATTTGAATGAACATTTGTTAACTGTGGAAATATTCAGTTTGCTAAGGATAATGGCCTCCAGCACCATCCATGTTCACATAAAGACATTATTTTCTTCTTTTTAATGTCTACATGGTATTCCATTGTGTCTATGTGCTACGTATTCTTTATCCAATCAATTGAATGATTGATTTAGAAACCTAAACAGAATAGAAATGTCAATAATAACTATTACCTTTACATCTCACTCCCAATCTTCTTTCTGTATTCCTCTGTCCAAAGAATAGGAGGTATGGTAAAATTTCAGATATTCTGGCATGCACTGCATCCCAAGCTGCACAAGGGTTCAAAGACCTACAAGGGAATGGTGGGGTATGAAGAAAGACACAAGACAGACATAGGAGAAAGTGGGGGCCAGGCGGTCCTGGAAAGTGAAAGTATCAATTTCTCTGGCCCCATCCTGCCTCAGAGTACTTTATTCTATATGTTCAACAAAGCACATAGCATAGGGAGAGTGCAGTTACCCAGAACAGCCTGTGGTTATAATTCTCCTACTTCACTTAAAACACCTTAGCTAACAACTATCTTGCAACAAGGTCAATGAAAGTTGGTTATCTATCTCTAGGTCCGACTGCTCTTCCTCGAGACATACACATTCCCCTATTAATGGTTTTGCTTCTCTTGGAGTTCACCCAAAGTTCACAGTAGCCTTGCTGCTGATCCCCCCAGAGGAGGTGGGCTACTCTGGCTTTCTATAAAATATGATGAAATTCAAAAACAAAATTTAAAAACTATAAAAAGGTAGGCATATATTATACATACATAATAATGTAATAGAGATGGTACAACCCATGTTTAACTGTAAATATGTAACAATTTGGCCATAATCTACATTTTAAGTCTGGAATAAAATATAATTTTTTTAATGAATAAATTAGATCTATTTAATTTTTAAAAATTGTTTTAAATTAAACTTTTTTACTTTGAGGTAATTGTAGTTCACACACAATTATGAGAGATAATGCGGAGATTCAACGTACTCTTTAACCAATTCCCCTCAGTGGTAACGTCATGCAGAACTATAGTGGAATGTCAGCTGGTATGTTGAGCTTGATACAGCTAGTATAGAAAACAGTCCTATCACCACAAGGATCCCTCGTGTTGACCTTTCATAGCCACAATCATTTTCCTCCTACCTCCAACTCTCTCCCTAAACCCTGGCAATCACTATCCTGTCCTCCTTTTCTATAATGGTGTCATTTCAAAAACAGTCTATATGGAATCATACAAGATGTAACCTTTTAGAGCATGTGTTTTTTCACTTAGCATAATTTTCTGAAGATTTATCTAGGCTATTACTTGTCTCAGTAGTTTGTTCCATTTATTTGTTGTGTAATAGTCTACAGATGGCATGAGAGTTCTTTTTTCCAGATTTTTTTTTTTTTTTTGCTATTACAAAGAAAACTACCATAAAGATTTGTGTACAGGTTGTTGGGTGAAGACAAATTTTTATTTCTCTAGATTTGAATGTCCAGGAGTGCAATTTCTGGGTCGTATGGTAGTTGCATGGTTAGTTTTTTAAGAAAGTGGCAAACTGTTTTACAGAGTGACTATGCCAGTTTACATACCTACCAGAAATGTATGGCCAATCTAATTTCCTTGCATCCTCACGAGTCTTTGGTGTTGTGACTTTTTTTTATTTTTATTTTTAAACTTTTATTTTAGATTGAGGAGTACACCTGCAGGTTTGTTGTATAGCTATACTCATGTCACAGCGGATTGCTGTACAGATTATTTCATCACATAGGTACTAAGCCCAGTACCAAGGACATGTTTTTTCTGATCCTCTCCCTCCTCCCACTCTCCACCCTCAAGTAGTCCCCCATATCTATTGCTCCCCTTTATGTCCATCACTTCTCATTATTTAGCTCCTATTTATAAGTGAGAACATGTAGTATTTGGTTTTCTGTCCCTGAATTAGTTTGCTAAGGATAATGGCCTCTAGCACCATCCATGTTCACATAAAGACATTTATTTTCTTTTTTTTAATGGCTACCTGGTATTCCATTGTGTATATGTGCCATGTATTCTTTATCCAATCTGTCATTGATGAGCATTTAGGTTAATTTCACATCTTTGCTCTTGTGAATAGTGCTGCAATGAACATTTGTGTGCATTTGTCATCATGGTGGAATGATTTAGATTCCTTTGGGTACATACCCAGTAATGAAATTGCTGGGTCCAATAGAGGTTCTACTTTCAGCTCTTTGAGAAATTGCCATACTGCTTTCCACAATGGTCAGACTTATTTACACGCCCACCAAAAGTGCATGTGTTCCCATTACTTTGCAACCTTGCCAACATCGGTTGTTTTTTTGACTTTTTATTAATACCTTTGCTGACTGCTGTGAGATGATATCTCATAGTGGTTTTGATTTGCATTTTTCTAATAATTGGTTGCATTCGTATGCTTGCTGGCCATGTATACATCTTCTTTCAAAGAGGTTCTGTTTATGTGCTTTGCCCCCTTTAAATGGTGGTACCATAATAGACCCATAGACCAAAGGAACAGAATAAAGAGCCTGAAAATAAGACCATACCCTTGCAACCATCTGATCTTTGACAAAGCTGACAAAAGCAAGCTATGAGAAAAAGACTCCTTATTCAATAAATGATGCTGGGATAACTGACTGGGCATATGCAGAAGATTGAAACTAGACCCCTTTCCTGTACCATATACAAAAATCAACACAAGATGGATGAAAACTTAAATGGAAAACCCGAAACTATAGAAACCCTAGAAGATAACCTAGGCAATACTATTCTGGACATAGGAACAGGCAAAGATTTCATGACAAAGACGCCAAGTACAATTTCAACAAACACAAAAATTGGCTAGTGGGATCTAATTAAACTTGAGAGCTTATGCACAGCAAAAGAAATTATCTACAGAGGAAATAGAGAACCTACAGAGAAAATATTTGCAAACTATGCAGCTAACAAAGTTCTAATATCCAACATCTATAAGGAAATTAAGCCAATTTACAAGGCATTTTAATTTTTATCTTAAAGTTTTTAACTTTGAATGGATTTTAAATTTGTCATAGCTGAATTCAAACATGTGAAATTATTTTACATACATTTTATATTTAAAAAAATTAAGAGTATATGTTTTGTGTGTATATGGACAAAAGCATGTATTTCTTACCTGTGAATTGAAAGAAAATAGTTACTAGCATTTGTTATGGTGACATCTCAGAAAGTCAAGCTGTTAATATGTGTGATCTTTAGCTCCATATTTATTTCAGTATGTTTCCTAGATGATAAGTAAAAAATCATAAATTATAAGTCCTAAGAGGAGAAATAACCAAACAATTATTCAATCATGGAAATCTCATATTTATATAGATAAAAATTCAATTTCTTTATTTTGGCTAACCCTTTTAAATGGATGGTTTTTCTAAAGATTTCAGATGGCAGGAAGGAGGAAGTGCTTTGATTGAACATGACAAACATCAGCTAGAAGAATCTTACCACCATTTTAAACCTGAATATTGGATACTCAGAATTCAAGGAGTTCCACTTGGCCTAGTCACATCATCTCTTCATTTTCCTAAGGCCTTTCTTTCTTTATTATCTTTTATCACACCCATGCTTCTGTTGAGAAGCAAATAAATTTTTATCCTCCTCTTTTTACACAAAATAGTTTATAACTTCCTTACTAAAACCTTGGAACCAGAAAACTTTTACAACTTTGGGGTTGTGTCTTCCATTCCAAGTATTTATCAAAAAATTTTACTAAATAAACAGTATCATGCTTAAAGGGAAATGTAGGAATTTCCTGATATGTTGATAATTGTGCTTGAGAGTAGTAATAAATGAATAAAAATCCTACAATCGCATGGCTTTATGGATAGTTACATGAATCTAATATTCAGTTCAGAAACTCTCATTCAAACTGAAAAAAATAAAGACAAAGTGAAAATGGGATTAAATCAGGTAAAAAGTGTTGAGTAGAAAGGGAACAAAGTGAAACAAACTGGCTGACCTAGCCAACGTCATCGAAAGTTATTCTTACTTGTATTTTCTTATCTTAACTCTCTGAGCATATTTGTTTTAATCAATCAGTTTCTAGGAAGGTCAAAACCATTACTAGTAAAACAAGAGCTTCCCATGCCAAGAGGATTTAGTTGTAAGCTCAAATAGCTCTGTTTAAATGCTAAAACTGTTAACCATTTCACCTATAGGACAAAAACATCTCATAAAGTTTAACTAAAATGACATGTCATGCCCTGATATTTTTTTTCTTTTAAAAGGGCAAAAGAAAACAAAACAAATATCTTCTAGTTTTAAATATGTCATTGATCATCCAGATACTCTTGATCACCCAAATAACTGCGCTATTTTCTTTTCATCTTTAACTGCATTTCACATTGCTGTCACCTGGAGAACTTGGCATTCAGATACACTTAATGATATTTTGTGCTTTCCTTTGACATCTGTTTTATTTATAAATGGTGCTTTACATTTTTATCCTTCGGTGATTAAGTATATTTGAAAACAAAAAGTCTTGAATATGTGAAGGCAACAGTAATTCAGGTCAGAGTCAGTTAGAGCTACATGGTATGTATGAGAGCTATTAATGTGGGCCAGATGCTTCCTGCTCAGTCTTGCCTCCCAATAACCCAGTTTTTACATACCTGCATGGTTGAGAGGAGGCCTTGGGATTATTAGGAAATTGTGTATCAAACTGGTTTCACAAAAGAACATACAGATACATTCAATTTGTCTTTGAACACCACCTAGGCTTTCCTTCCTCCAACATCTTACTTGCTCTGGGTGCATGTTGGTCTTTGGGAATTTCTTCCCACGCTACTCCACTGCCCCTTTAAGTCTGACTTTATGTTCTTTTCTACATTCCAACACTAGTTAGAGGTGGTGAGTAAGAACATAGTACAGCTTATTCAATTCATAATGCCCTGAGTGAGAAGCATGGTTCACTTAAGCTTCTGTATATGATATATGGTGATATCTGCCCTGAAAAAAGACATAAAATGAAACTATTCTTCAAAACGTCATGTAAAAGGCATAACCAATTGAAATTGAACATTTGTTTTTGTGTAGCACAAGAAAAACACTCAATACTTCTATTTATATTCCCAATTTTTTAGTTTGTGTATTTAACACATCAATGCAGCACCTCATCCTCAGATACCTTCCTGAAGTCTTCCTCTAGATACAGCATTCTGCTGTCTCAGAGATAAAGGATTGCTTACTGTCCACATATGAAAAATGTGTATATGTTCATTCATGGACTTTCAGTAAACACTTGAGTGTTTCTCATGTGCAAGTAAGCATGGATGATAAGACTACACTTCTCAGAAGCTGTATCTTGTCACTCCATGTGCTCAGAGCCTAACTGAGAGACTAAAAGATAGTCAAAGCTCCCATTATATGCTGCATGGATAAATGAGCAAGTGATTGAATCAGTATGACTCCTGACTTCAGGAGCTCCAGGCTTACCAATGTAAAATAAGAGATTAATAGCAGTAAAATGTAAAATGCATCACTATAAAAATATTCATAAGGGAAAAGGAACAAAATAATAAGTGCCAAATTAGTTGTGCTGCATTATTGGTTGAAAACTTGGAATCACTGTCATCCTTTTCAAGAAGAACCTTTCTTAGAGTTTTCTGCCCTTTGTGGCTCTGTGTTACAGTCTGTCAGTGAGGCACTTGTGCACAGTTTGGAAGGTAGAATAGAAAGAGCAGGCATATTTCCTGCAGCTTCAGGCACATCTATGGGAAAGCCCCTTGAATCATCCACTTCAGTGCTTTAAGTAGCTGAGATAGCAAGAAGGTACTTTTTTTGTTGTTGTTTTTGTTTTGAGACAGAGTCTCACTCTGTCGCCCTGGCTGGAGTGCAGTGGCGCAATCTTGGCTCACTGCAACCTCCACCTCCCAGGTTCAAGAGATTATCCTGCTTTAGCCTCCCAAGTAGCTGGTAGTACAAATGCGTGCCACCACGCCAGGCTATTTTTTTGTTTTTTTAGTAGAGATGGTGTTTCACCATGTTGGCCAGGCTGATCTCGAACTCCTGACCTCATGATCTGCCCGCCTCGGCCTCCAAGATGGTGCTTAAGAATTACTTCTGTTGGTGCTGCAGACAGAAATAATCTGTCGCAGCCCCTCATGAGTCATGAAATTCCCAGTGACTTCTGGGCAAGCTTTTGAAACCTACCAGATGCAGCTGAGATACCAGACCCTCACTTCTACATCACTTCTATGATTATGTAAGATTCTGATAAAGTAAATTAAATTTGGCTAAAATCTGTCTTTCTACATAGCACACTGTAACCTCACCTAATAGGGACGCAAACTGCAACTTAACTGAGAGTGTGTTCTTGTAACAAGTAACAAAGTCTAGGCCAATCATAACAGCTTAGCTTTAAGTCAATCGCAGGCTGAAAACTATGCAGACATGTTCAAATAGGGCAAACCTTGAGCTGTAACCAGTCAGGCTACTGACTGTAACCAGTCCTGTATGCCACTACCTTTCTCTATTGATAAATATTGCCTGTCCACATTGCTGGATGGAGGTCTGTAACCCTTTAATGGTTTAGGATACTTCCTGATTCATGAATTGTTTCTCTGCTCAAGTAACTTGGCTAAATTAATTTGTTTAAAGCTTTTCTTTTAATAGCCCTAATTCCTGGGATCGAACTCTTTCTTACCTGGAACACATAGAGTGGCTTATCTTTTCCTGATCAAATCCTGACTGATACACCCAGAGTTCTGAGAGTTTTAAATTCAAAAAAATGATATCAAAGTAAATAATTTTGTATGTGCTATGAAGTTTACAGTGCCTGTAGCAAGGCTAAGTGGTTCATTGGACAAGTAACAATGTCAGGGAAAAAATTTAAAAATGTTGTACTAAATCTTTTCCCCTGGCTGAATGTACATATTCATTCTCTCACCCACTAGAATGAAATAGAATTTTCTTGTCATTCTCAAGTCATAAAAATATCCTGAAATAAATTTGTCCTCTACAGTGTTAATTCATTAATATTTATATCCAACTCAGTATTATAATCAAAATTCAAACTCCACTCAAAATCAAGTTCCCACTTCTATAGCTCAGGCTTCTATAGGAAAGAAGTTTATAATGGGAAAGAAATTCTTGGCTGGATTATTTTGTTTTTATTTACCTAGTGTTACTGATCTCTAGCCCTTATCGTTGGTAATAGTAGAAAAACAATTAATATGACAGAAAAATAATCTATTTCACAGGCATAAATCTAAAATGTGTTTGCATCACATTTGTGATGAGTTAAAGCTGACTCATAGGGGCATTTTTGCATTTTCTTAACATCCCCTCCTCCATTACCAAGTCTCTCACCATCAACTCTCAAAATAGTTTGAGAACACTCTAGCCAGCTGGTGAGCTCCACACAAAGGCTTACAGATACTCTTTGATAGGATCCCATCAACCCTGCAAGTGTACCTTTTAGCCAGGATCTAGGACAGCCCAAAACTGTTTATCCTCCTTTCTCTCTGTTTTTAGAGTTTCACAGTGGGTCCAGAAGAATCACGTAATGTTGAACCATGCTTGTGTAGGAAGTACAGTTTCTTGCTAAGTTCAACACTTTTTTCATTTTGCATATGGTAGTAGTTTCAGTCATTGTTTCTTACCCTTTATATTTCTAGATGTGAGTTAGAGATTTATCCACGCTTTTATAAAAATTCCAACAGACACAGGAAACACTGTGAATGGTTTTATGACATCCCTTGCTCCCCAGTTTTGTTTGCAGTGGGCATAGAACACCATCCCTCCCTTATAGTTTAAGGGACTCAAAGAACACAGACAATACTTTCCAAAGATATTCTTTAAGTTTCAACCTCCTATGGTCTCTATGATGTTAACCTTTTCACATCCTCCAAGGGGTGAGTAGACAAGGGGCACAAAACTTGTTTATAGCCGTCTTTTTTCCAAAGCCTTCAAAGTGATTGAGTGCATTCCTCTGGTTTTTAAAGATAATTGACAGCTATTTTGAGGGATCTCAGCTAAAAGTGAAACAAAGTCATAGAAAGACATAAAGACATTCGAAAGTCTACTAGAATTTCTTTCCTCTTTACCAAGGAAAATGTATTTTCTCCTCTTCATTCAGCATTTATGCTTCTGAGTGATTTGTGTATCCTCACATTAGGAGCAGGCAAATTTTCATGTCAAAGACTTACAAATACTCACACAAAACAAACTAAAGTCCTCTGTGCTTTTTTTCCTCAAGAAACCGCCAGCACCACTCATGTCAAAGCATTTTATTGACAGATGTTGGCAACTCATAATCCCTCCTCCCAGGTGCTGTTCGCCTGGTCCTTTCTACTCTTCTCAAGTTGAGTCACTCTTTCTCATTTCCTGGAGGATGAGAGGGTTCTCCTTAGCCTTGTCCTACTACTAGCATTGCTCACCCATGCACCTACCAAGCTTCATATCCACTTACCACAGCAACCTCCCTGGAGGCTCTGCATTCAGGATTTAATAATTAAAGTACATGTGGTTCAGTTCTGTAGCTGCTTCTGGTTTTATTTTATCCCCAGTAAAATTTGTTCTGATTTGCTGTATTAATCTGTTCTCATACTCCTATAAAAGACATACCTGAGACTGGGTGATTTATAAAGGAAAGAGGTTTAATTAATTCGTAGTTTGGCATGCCTGGGGAGGCCTCAGAAAACTTACAGTCATTGCAAAAGGGGAAGCAAACACATCCTTCATCACATGGAAGCAGTGAGGCAAAGAATGCATGCCCTGAGGAGGGGGAAGCCTCTTATAAAACCGTCAGAGCTTCTGAAAACTAACTTACTATCACAAGAACAGGATGTGAGAAGCTGCTCACATGATTCAGTTCTCTCCACCTTTCCCTCCCATGATATGTAGGGATTATGGGAGCCGCAATTCAAGATGAGATTTGGGTGGGAACACAGCCAAATCCTATCATCCCCTTCTGATAGAGTGACTTTAGGTCATATTTAAATGTGATTATCAACTAAAGCCTATTTTGAAAGATAAAATACACTTTGTTAATAATTATAGTAAAAGGAGAAACTTAGCTTAAAGGAGAGTTTTTCAGCACAACATATACATACCATACATTTCAACTCATGGTAAGAAATTTGGCATAGACAGACAGACTCAGAATATGCATGAGAAAGCAGAAAATGTCAGGATCAGCATCCATTAAGATCCAGCCCGGGCCATTAGACAAGATGCCCTCTCTCACCACTCCTGTTCAATATAGTATTGGAAGTTCTAGCCAGAGCAGTCAGGCAAGAAAAAGAAATAAATGGTATTCAATTAGATAAAGAGGAAGTCCAATTGTCTCTATTTGCAGATGACATGTTGTAGGTTTAGAAGACCCCATCATCTCAGCACAAAGTCTCCTTAAGCTGATAAGCAACTTCAGAAAAGTCTCAGGATACAAATACAGTGGGCAGAAATCACAAGCATTCCTATACACCAATAATAGACAAATGGCCAAATCATGAGCTAACTCCCATTCACAGTTGCTACAAAGAAAATAAAATACCCAGGAATACAACTAACAAAGGTGTGAAAGACCACTTCAAGGAGAACTACAAACTACTGCTCAAGGAAATAAGAGAGGACACAAATGGATGGAAAAACATTCCATGCACCTGGTTAGGAAGAATCAATATCATGAAAATGGCCATACTGCCCAAAGTAATTTACAGATTCAGCGCTATCCCCATCAAGCTACCATTGACCTTCTTCACGGAACTGGAAAGAAAACAATTTAAACTTCATGTGGTACTAAGCAAGAATCCACATAGCCAAGACAATCCTAAGCAAAAACAACAAAGCTGGAGGTTTACCCTACCTGACTTCAAACTATACTACAAGGCTACAGTAATCAAAACAGCATGGTACTTGTACCAAAACAGAGATATAGACCAATGGAATAGAACAGAAGCATTGGAAGCAATGCCACACATCTGCAACCATCTGATCTTTGACAAACCTGACAAAAACAAACAATGGAGAAAAGATTCCCTGTTTAATAAATGACATTGGGAAAACTGGCTAACCATGTGCAGAAAGCTAAAACTGTTTCCCTTCCTCACACCTTACACTAAAATTAACTCCAGATGGATTAAAGATTTAAACATAAAACCTAACACCATAAAAATCCTAGAAGAAAAGCTAGGCAATACCATTCGGGACATAGGCATACGTAAGGACTTCATGACTAAAACACCAAAAGCAATGACAACAAAAGCCAAAACAGACAAATGGGATCTAATTAAACTTAAGAGCTTCTACACAGCAAAAGAAACAATCATTTGAGTGAACCAGCAACCAACAGAATGGGAAAAACATTTTGCAATCTCCCCATCTGACACAGGGCTAATATCCAGAATATACAAAGAACTAAAACAGATTTACGAGAAAAAGGCAAACCCATTCAAAGTGGGTGAAGGATATGAATATACACTTTTAAAAAGAAGACATTTATGAGGCCAAGAAACATACGAAAAAATGCTCATCATCACTGATCTTTAGAGAAATGCAAATCATAACCATATTGAGATACCATCTCATGCCAGTTAGAATGGCAATCATTAAAAAATCTGGAGACAACAGATCTGAAGAGGATGTGGAGAAATGGGAACACTTTTACACTGTTGGTGGGAGTGTAAATTAGTTCAACCATTGTGGAAGACAGTGTGGCAATTCCTCAAGGACCTAGAAATAGAAATTCCATTTTACCTAGCAACCCCATTAAAGGGTATATCCAAAGGTTCTATTATAAAGACATATGGACACATATGTTCATTGTGGCACTATTGACAATAGTAAAGGCCTGTAATCAACCCAAATGCCCTTCAATGATAGACTGTACAAAGAAAATGTGGCACATACACACTATGGAATACTATGCAGCAAAAAATAAAAAAAAAAAAAATGATGAGCTCGTGTCTTTGCAGAGACATGGATGAATCTGGAAACCATCATTCTCAGTAAAATGACACAAGAACAGAAAACCAAACACAGCATGTTCTCACTCATAGGCCGGTGTCGACCAATGAGAACACATGGATACAGGAAGGGGAGCATCACACACTGGTGTCTGTTGGGGAGTGTCTCGGGGAGGGACAGTTTGGGGTGGGGAGGTTGGAGAGGGATAACGTGGGGAGAAATGCCAGATATAGGTGATGGAGGGATGGAGGCAGTAAACCACATTGTCATGTATGTACCTATGCGACAATCCTGCATGATCTGCACATGTACCCTAGAACCTAAAGTACAATATAAAAATAAAAAGATCCAGCCTAGACTAGGTTACATGATGGAGACCAGCCATAGGATGAAATGGTGTGGAAGGAGTCTGCACTAATCTAAAGGTTTTATTAGCAGTAAAGTGTTTTGTTTTTGTTTTTACATACAAAATCAGATCTATTCCTTAGAAATGCATAGAGAATGAGACAGAGGTTGAATTTTTTTTTTTTAGGTGTTTGTCCCTTTGTTATGCTGACAACATCAAAAATTTAGGTAATGTTTTTAAGCTGTTAAACATCAGCTTTCCAGCACATATGGGAGAGTGTAAATAGCATGTAAACATTTGAAATTGAGGCCAGCCTTGTAGGGCACTTTTGCATCTCTGCTTCTGTTATTGAAATGGCTGGATTACAAAGAAAAGGTAAGTAACTTTTGGAGGACACGTAAACGAAACGTAGGCAACATCAGCTGGAAAAGAGCAAAGAGCTAAATGTGCTTTGCCATGTAAGTTATTCTCATGTTTGCAGCATAATGGGAAATGAAAATTTAAGTATTGAGAGTTGGTTTATAGATACTTTTCTGGGGAAGTTTTCAGGTGCCCCAAGAATGTGTACAGTTCTGTTAGTGGAAGAACATGTGTAATAGAGTACAGTAGTAAAAGTAATTTTTAAAATTTTCGATTCTGAGAGCCATTTAAATTTCAGAATGAGAAGTAATTAATCAGAGGCTTTCACATGCCTCATGCTATCATGAAGATCCTTTCTCTTGGCAAGATAAATGGAAGGAAGCATTCCTAACTGAGCTCTCCACACTGACCTTGTTCCGCTACCTAGGGTCTTGTCTTGCTCTCCATCAGCTCTTGGTGTTTTGAATCTTTTTTGGCAACTGGAAAATTGTGCTGATTTATACACTTATAGTTTAGTTAGTGAAGTTTCAATTACTGCCAAACCATTATTTATTTTCCCCCCTACACAGTTATTGCCATACATTTCTGCTTCTCACAGGTATGGCTTTTCTACTCACTGCCTACTGTTTATTTACCAAAACCTTCCCAAAATTCTCTCCTGGCAAATTATCTTACAATGTACAGTTAGACATCCCTCAAGTTGTCTGCCTCTCTGCCAAGGCATTCATCTTTGTTCTTGTGCTCATTAGAAACCTGGGTGCCTGATTTCGGGTGTCTTTCTAATTTGTGGGGTTCTTTTCATAATGATTTGGCCCCGTCTGCCCATTACTAAACCTAGAATAACTACTGTTGTACTATATTACTGAGAAAGACCAGGATAACTGCAAACCAATGGCTTTTAAGATATGACAGTAAATACTCTTATAAATGAAGAAGTGAGTATTTTTTAGCTTTTCTCCAATAAACCTGAAAGAGTATTTTTTCACAGATATGTATGCTGTGCTAGTATTCAGAGATATCTTTAACAAAGCATGACTTTTCCCTCAAAATAAATTGATATTTGCAATTACATGTACTTATGTAATGGACCTTTGTAGAGAGTTCCAAATACGTTTTGATATTTAACCCTATATTTTTTCTACAATTAAATTTAAAACATGTTTTTCTATGTTACTTTATAGCTAGATGTCATATCAAAGTAAAATATAAAACAATAAAATAGTTAATAGAAAAAAAATTTTATTAGACTAAGCATCTATGAAACCATTTAAATTTTCCATTTAACCAATTACAAATGTGGATATGTTTCTTTCCCTCAGTGCTCTACTATAACAGAATCTGGGACTGTGATTGTGTAGAGGAAAGGGTTTAGGATGGGGAAGGTCTGCCTTTCTAGGACTGACTCAGCTTCATACTGAACTTCAGGTGAAGTATGTAATTTTAAGGTGATGCAGTGCTGTTTATAGGCAAATTTAGCTCACTCAATTTTGTGATTAAAAAAAATAAAATATTTCATTATTTATAAAAATATATTTGTTTAAGTTTAACGGAACAAGTGCAGGTTTGTTACATGGGTAAACTTGTGTCACAGGAGTTCCTTGTAGAGAGTATTTGCACATTCCGGTATTAAGCCTAGTACACATTAGTTACTTTTCCTGGTCCTCTCCCTCTTTCCACCTTCCACTGTCCAGAAAAGCTCCAGTGTGTGTTGTTCCCCTCTATGTGTCCATGAGGTGTCTTTTATCTTCAATACTTAATGTTTAGAGATTCATTTAACAACATGGAAAATATAAATCAGAATGTTTGATGTAATTATTATAAATTAATTACATCTTAGGTGACTTTTAAAAGCTGGAATTTAATGCACATATATTAATGGGAAAACCTAGTTAATATACAATAAAATTATATGGGAATTACTTTAAGTTAGGCTGTAAATGTAAATCACATTCTTATTAGCATATAAAACTTTCAGTATTGCTCTTCTCAGGATATTTGGACATTGCCATAAAGCATAGATACAATCAGAGTTATTGTTTTTTAAATAACAACAGGATTCTTTATTTTATGTTTTTGGTGATGTTAATAATGTATTAATTTCTTAAAAACAATTAAGTGGAAATTTAGTGAGTAACATTATCAGCATTGCCTAAAGATTTTGTCACAGATACAGTGACATATGTAGGTACACACATATGTATCTCATGCAACATGGACATAGCAAAAAAAAATTAATATATTAATATCAACTTTTAAAGTTTTTGATATTTAACACTGACATAAATCAGGGTCTATTTTAATTTTTAAAAATACCAAAATGACTAAAACAGAAAAATTGAGATCATAAGGTTTTAATAGTACTAACATTTAATAGCAGGCATCCATAACAATTTTTTAGCAAAAATTAAGAAATAAAAAATAATTTACTTAAAAGTTAACTAAATATTTACAAATTAAATACAGAATCATTATGATACTTAAAGTCTCCCTTTTCACTTACTTGTACAAATCTATAGGCTTAGTCAAGGTATTTTCTTATTTATATAGAAAGTGAAGTTATATTTTACCAATCAAGCACAAAATTATTTTTAATCCATATTAAATTTCAAAAATAAATTACTGTGTTTTTTCCAATGTTATTAAAAAAAGCACAGCCAAAATACATTATGCTCACTAATCACTAGTTTAGACAAATTTGCTTTCTAATTATTTTCAAGGTAAAGTAACCGAGCTAGTAGAAAATCAATAGTGCAAGTAGTATCTGGAGCTATAAATTCTATAGACCTGTTTGGAAAATAAATTCAACAACAAAAAAATGACAGTAGAGAAAAATTACATAAATATAAATATAAGGCAGAAGAGTCTTACACATGTTTATAATGTGCAAGGCAAAATTTGCAGCACTCAGATATTTGTGATGCTGCTTTGCTTTTGTAAATAAAAATTTCCACCCTTATGATTGTCTTACTTATCTTTATTCCCTTTCCAGTTTTCCAGTTCCGCCACCCCTTTAATGCTATCAGTGTGTCCTGAGTTTGAATTTCAAATTCACTTCTCCATATAGCCCTTTCTTGGACAATTATGACGGTATACTGGTCAGGGTTAGGTTGAAACTGACTTGGTAAACAGTTGCTCACAGAATCCTGCTCACAGTAGGAGTCCTGAAGAATCCCTCTTTTTTTTTTTTTTTTTTTTTTGCAAGAAAAGACAGATAAAGGCAAAACTTTGACAAGAGAAAAGTAACTGGGATATCATTACTCTCTTTATCACAGCTGGACATTGGTGGACATTGTAGTTGCTATGAATAATTTCTCAAACCTTATGCTTTTGTAGTATTCCATTAAAATATGAAGTCTTCTGCAGGATTATTCATTCGGCCGTGCTTGGGTCACAACGCCATGGCCCAGCTGTCCAGAATGGATAAAAGGAAGGTGTTTGTTCTTTTAAGATCGCTGGGACTATGTAGTCTCCTAATTTTCAATCTGTCTGTTATTGTTTTCTCCTTCGCTTCCTAATTAGCACTGAAATTCATCCTGTACTGATAACTAATATCCCCAATGATTTCTATTTTCTGACATCTTGGTATTCCCTTACACTTGAGTTTCCATATTTGATTAACATTTACCTGAGACAGGTCCAGGGCACAGAATCATAAATCATAATTACATAAATTATGTCCTGGCCAGAGAGGAGATCACAATCAATGGGAGAGCTCAAATAATGAGCCATTCTCTTGTGTAATAAATGCTACTCTAATCACGGGCATAGAGTGATATCAATGCAGATGAGGAATGATTCAATGAAGGATAATTCGAAAGACATCATAATTATTCCTACAGTATTAACCTCTCCTTGACCTTACTGCCTCTGGTCCATGCGTGATATACTTTCTTGTAAGAATATTCTTTCCATAGTACAGCAGCCGTCATACTGTTTTCTGTTCTAAGATCTTAATTGTTCCTCTTTTACAAAGATAGAATTAAATCTATACTCTACCACTAGATCTAAAGTTCCACAAGATTAAGCCACCATTGACCATTATAATTTTTCTTCATGTTTATCAAAATTCTTCTTCTCCCGGCCAGGCACACCAAAATTTTACACTAATTATAACATGCACTGAATTAACACATTTACTCACATTTTACACTCTGTGTGTAATATATCTCTCTTAATTGTTCCTGTAAAAATTCTATAAATATTGATACTTCAAATATTCCTGATGATTTAAAGCCTTACTTGCTTGCCTTGGCATGAGGAATTTTCTTAGTGCTATCCATTAGCTACCCATTATCCATTACCCATTTAGCACTTAATCATTTGTTGTAGGGACAGTAACAATATTTTCTTCCTATTTCCTGTTCAATGTCTCATGCAGTTAATAGATATTACAAGTTTTTAGGTCTCAAAATTAAACAGTAAATTAATATTTATCTCTGCTTATACTAGTTTAACATTTCAATTTTTTCATAGAATGTCATTTTAAAGTATAAAAGTAAACTGTCTAATGAGAAGCAACAGGGATTTTTGAAAAACAGTATGTTTAATAATGACACTTTTGCCAATTTATAAATTTTGTGGGTAGACCACACAGCATCTCACAAAGAGCTAATCCATTTTAAATTCAATTATGTACTCTTCTATGAATTTTAAATTATCTATCATGAAAATGTCTACCTAGCTATTTTATACTTAAATTAAATTGAATTACCTGATAGGTTTAAGATTTATATGAACTCTATAGTAAATCTATATCAAAGTATTTATATAAAAGTATAAGTAGAAAAAATATGCCATGTATGGATACTTGGATCAGTCCTACTTAAGTTACTTTTTTTTTTTCCTTTGAGTAAAATCAATGGGACACACCACTACGAATTATATATTCATTGCTTTTTCAAACCGTCTTTATTTTTCAGAAAAAAAACTTATAAAACAGTGTGCAACTATAAAGATGAAGAGTACATAAAAAGGAGTGTTTTTTGTTTTTTTTTAAAGAATCATTTTACACCTGATTTAGGGAAAGTTCGAACACTAAAATCCATTGTGTTCCAAAAAATTCTCCAGGCTGTAAATTTCAGCTGTTTGCATTTCCTTACTTCTGTGTTTATTATTTCTCCTAGGGAAATCACCTGTGCTTTGTTTCCTTCTCTTTTAATTTTTTTCTTTCTTTTAATCTCTTTTATTATTTACTCTTGCTATTATGAGCTGTCATATCTTTCAATTCTTTGCTTTTTTTTCCACTTTTCTCAAATATCGCAGATCAATTATATCATAATCTTCAACTCTTTGTCTTTCTTAAGATTGATTGTCTCTTTTTCTTAACCACTTCTTCCTTCCCGACTGCAATCCATGGCAGCCTAGATGGCCCCCTCCATATCCCCTGGGCCATCACAGTATAGAACTTCTCTGATGAAGATTACCATCTTCATTTTTAAAGTCAGGATTTCCTCATCCTCATTTTGCTTGACCCTACTATAATATGTACTGCCTACTTATGAAATATATTTCCTATTTTGGCTGGTACTATTCTTTTCACATCTCCTCCTGTCTCTGAACTTCATTTGTTGGTGATGCTTTGCAGTGTCACTTCTATATAATAAAATACATTCTAGCTCTTTAGAATCTTTTATAAATACAAGTCTTCATTAACCAGTGAAACCCAGCTCTGGAGAATTAATTAAATGCACAAACATATCACATGTACACACATGTGTATATGTGTATATATGCATGTATGTATGTGTGCACAAATATGTATATATACACATGCACATAAAAGGAGTATTAGAAGGATATTGAGGAAATAAGCTGAAGAGGTTTCAGAAAGGACAAGATATGAAAAAAGTTGGGAACAATTAGCAGGAACTATTGATGGTCTCTTCAGATACTGCCATTCCCATGAGCTTCTTCCACATATTTCTTAGTTTATATATTCTTTACCTAAAGATGGACATTTTAGGAAGCTAGCATCTGATTTTCATAGCTAAGGTCAGGAGAGGTGACATATTTTAACACCCCCAGAAGCATAGTATCTAATGGCTAAATTACACAAAGTTCAGATGTTTTTAAGAGAAAAGGAGAGCTAGACACTGTATAGACAGGAATAGCAGCCATCTACCGTATGTGCCTTTCTTTAGTCTTTCAGGAAACACCCTATCTCTGAGAGGATGTAGAGAGGGAGCAAAGTCAGGGAGACGAACTGAAGCAGGGTTGGTCTCCTGGAGTCACTGGGACCCAGAGTCATGTACATCTTTCCATCTCTACTCAGTGGCACAGCATAAATGTGGCTAAACCACACAGTGATAGTCTGATAGTGGACATTCAATTATTATGTACCACACTAAAAGCATTAAACTAGGGCCTCAAGAACAGAGTTTATTTTTTAGATCTTTTTGATTGTATACTCTTCTTTGTCCTAAATAATCCTGAGATTTTCTCCTAAGGGACATAGTAATAGGTAAATAAGAAGGAAGCAAACACACTATTTTTTAATATGAAGAATTTCTCTATTTGGATCATATATTCAACATATATATAAATATATATTCACAATTATAAATATATAAATATATATATTCAAAATTATAAATATATAAATATATATTCACAATTATAAATATATAAATATATATTTGTATATTTATATTATATAAATATATATTTGTATATTTATATTATATAAATATATATTTGTATATTTATATTATATAAATATATATATTTATAATTGTGGTTATAAAAATATAAATATATATTTATAATTGTGACCTTTTCTACTCTATCAGCTACATTGCATCCTTAACTGGATGAAGCAAACAGTGTTATACAAATAATTATTGTTGGTCTTAATAATTATTTTTTATTTATAAAGAAATATTGGTCTACTATGTAATATAGTTCAGATCTTTCAAATCAACCATCAGTTTCTCCCATTTTTGCTAGTCAGAATTAGGAGAGGGCATAGGAGGAGAGAAGGACAGAACAGATGAAGCTGAAGCACCATCCAAGGAAGGATGGGGTCTGGGTGTCTTAACTGTGGCCCCAGGTGTAAAGCCAAGTGGCTGTGGGGATACAAAGACTAACAGCTCTGTGGAATTGTCTCAGACATTACTGGAGAGGAATAGTGCAGTTTTTAACATATTTCAGAGATGATCTTTACTGGTTTCTTTACAGTAATACATATGTGAGAGATACACAGATCCTTTAACTACATAACTAAAGCAAAATTGAAATCCTGATGCATTTTCCACTGGATTTTACCAAGTACTTGCCCAATATTTTGGGATTATGCAAATATACATATTTAAATTTTAAATATGATTTATGATTGTAAAACAACACAGCAATTCACTTTTTGTGCAGTGCACTCATAGTCAGTTTTTTATGAGATAGAGTCTTGCTCTGTCACCAGGCTGGAGTGCAATGGCGCAATCTCGGCTCACTGCAACCTCTGCCTCCTGGGTTCAAGCAGTTCTTCCATCTCAGCCTCCGAAGTAGCTGGGACCACAGGCGCGTGCCACCACACCCGGCTAATTTTTCTGTATTTTTAATGAGACACAGTTTCACCGTGTTGTCGAGGATGGTCTCGATCTCTTGACCTCGTGATTCACCCACCTCAGCCTCGCAAAGTGCTGGGATTATAGGCGTGAGCCACCGAGCCCAGCCTAATAGTCAACTTTTAAAATTAGATTTTATACAGAGGTATTTTTGAGTTTTTAAGATAATTGTGTTTTTAGTAAAGTCTGCATTTTTAAGTATTGCATAATCTTTTCATGTATGTTTTTCTCCTTAAGGCAGAAGTTTAAAAAATGCATTCATGAATAATTTCTTACAATTTTTTAAAGCTGCATGTATCATATAAGAAATAAAATTTTAAGAATGGCATTAAAAAATAATATGGGATAGTGTTAAAACTTTTTAGAAAAAAGTTAAAACCTTTTTTCAACATTTTTGCTAACAATTTTAATCTTTCTTATTATTTCAATGTAAATGTTCATGATAAAGTACATATTAATATTTCCAAAAGCAATGTAGCCCCTGAAAATTATGAATGTTTATACCAAAAATATCCTGTCCATAAAATTTCATTCAGATGTTGTATCATTTTATGATATTTTATCTTTTGTGTTTTTTCAGATCTAAATAATTTGAGGTTATTTGTCTTCTCCACTTTTTCTCAAAGCAGCCTTTAAATTATTACTACCGTTATGTAATCATTTGCTGCTAGACTAAATTTCCTACTGGGTAGATTTGAATATGCATTATGGCATTTGGGAGAACAAAATAACAAAATCAGTGAAAAAGAGATTGATTCCCAGTATTTATTGTAAGAAATAATGCCCTCATTAAAATTTGTGTGGGAGAAAGGAATTGACATAGAACTATCTTCATGAAATGGCTTAGCTCTTGCCTATGCTGCTCCAAAAGTAGCACTAACAAAAGTTTGCAATTATATTTTTCTTTTCCTTTCTATACTGCACATTATTGCAAATATCACACACATAATTGTTGCCATTCTAAAACAGAACAAAAGCCATCTGTTCTTGATTATTTTGTGTGATAGAGAGTTGCTCCTGAGAAAGACTCAGGCCCCTTGATATATGTAATTGAAAAATACTCTTTCACTACAGGGAAATTACCATGCACCACACCATATCCATTAGTGTGTGCCCTGTAGAATTGAAATTGATTATTATTTTATTGTAGCCATGACAGCAGTCTCTACATTTTCCTAATGACATCAATTCTATTGAATACATTCCGAAGTTTGTTCCCACAAAGACCATGAGCAAGTGAAGAACTAAGGACAATTACATGACACACTTTAAAGAACATATAATTTCAAAGGTGAAATGGTGGAGTAGATGTGGGAAATTCTATCAGTAGCCACAGAAAGCTTTAGAAATCTGCAACCTCAGACAATGTGTCAAGAGATCATCTACTACACTGTGAGGCAGACAAGTCATAAAGAAGCAATTACTACCAGGATAAAATTTGACTATTTCAGCAAATGCTGTGCTGTCAACCTTTACACAGCCTAGAAAACATTTTTAAATCTAAAATTTAAAGATATAGGAATAACCATAATGCCTTTTAAAAAGTATTACACTAAGGACTTGCCACAGCTCTGTTTGCGAAATTGTAGTTTTTGTAATTTAAAATTAGAACTTTAACATTTTCCTTCTTTCAAAATGGGTGAACAAAAAGTTCCAGCCTCTTTTAGCAAGAGGAGGTAGAGATGATTTATGTAGTAGACACAGGAGAAATAATATTTTCTTGATCTGTTTAAAGAAGTTGGCAAAACCTGCCTAAAGAAGAGCCCAGAAAAAGGCACTAGCTCTGGCTAAAAGCATAAAAATAAGCAGCTGAGGTCACAGTCTGTAAGCTAAAGATACAGTAAGGAAATTTGCTCCCTTTCTTTGAAGACCAATTTGAATCATGCTAAAACTGATGAGGCCAAAGGTTGTTGGAGAGCTTAGGTAGCAATTGGCAAGTGACACTTAATATTCGTGATCCCTTAAGTTTTAATGTACTATAATGTAATTCACAAAAACAAAAGCTCTTTGGAGTCCTCAATAATTTTTAAGAGCACAGGAGAGTCCTGAGACCAACAAGATTGAAAACCACTAAAAGCCTAAGATAACAAATGCAACAGGCAGTTGAGTCCAAGCCTAGTAATAATAATAATACTTAGAAAAGCAGAGCTCACACCAGTCGTGTGGATATCATTTCTCCTTAGTCATTTGATCTTAGAGCTTGAAGAAAAATTAGAGGTCACTCTTTTTTTTTTTTGAGACCGAGTTTCGCTCTTGTTACCCAGGCTGAAGTGCAGTGGTGCGATCTCGGCTCACCGCAACTTCCATCTCCTGGGTTCAAGCAATTTTCCTGCCTCAGCCTCCCACGTAGCTGGGACTACAGGCTCGCACCGCCATGCCCAGCTAATTTTTGTTTTTTTAGTAGAGACGGGGTTTCACCATGTTGACCAGGATGGTCTCGATCTCTTGACCTCGTGATCCACCCACCTCGGCCTACCAAAGTGCTGGGATTATAGGCGTGAGCCACCGCGCCCCGCCTAGAGCTTGTTCTTAAACAATTCATTTTAAGGTTGGAGAAACAGACCCAGAATACAAACAACTGCATAATATTTAATGCAGAAAAGAACCTATAATTCTTGACCTTAGGGCAATGCTGTTTGAGTTATTCTGCATGGCCTTATTTGGAATTTATATTAGTATTTTATTTAGCTTTAAAGGAGCATTATTTCCCTGTTTTGATTGGTACAGAATAACTGAAAGTGACAAGACCAATTTAATTGTTAGACCATTTAATTAGTGTGTGAGTGTGAGTGTGTGTGTATGTATGTGCGTATATGTGTTTATATAGTGTTTTTGCCACATACATGCTACTTTCTTCATTTAAACAAATACTTTAGAAGAAGCAATAGAACACTTTAATATTATATACCATTTTCATGTTTCCCAATATTAGTATCTCTGCTAATGTGAAAATATACGAACATTCCCAATGTGAGACACCCAAACTACCAAAGTAGTAGAAAGCATAATCTCATTAATTACAATAAAATTGAAGAACACCTTGTCATTCCACTCAGGAACAGTCTCAAGTGTCAAAGTCTTTGGTATTGCTTTGTAACTTTACTAAAAATTTGTACTTGCTCATGAGCTCATTCTTTCTGACCTCTTTATTTGTGGTATTAGCCTTTTATTTTTTGAAAGAAAGCAAAACTAAACAAAGCGTATTTTTCTGGAAGCCAGGCCCTAAGATAATTCCTTAGAGAGTTAACCAGTGGAATTTTCAAATAAATGTGGGATGAAGAAAGAGTGGGATCTCTTCTACCCTCCAGGTTTCCAAATCCTTGTTTTCCTTGACTTGAGAGATTGCTATGGCTTTAAAATTGTTTAGTTCTAGCTTTATCCAGTTGATACTTATTATAGTACCCTAGATCTTAAAGAATAATAAAGAAAAAGAGAAAATGTTTTCAACTTTTAAAAAAAGCAATATGATGCAGTCTCTTTTTATGTTTGCCATATTGAAATAAAAATGCTCTTGGTTTTGTTGTAGCAATTGTGAATGGTAATTCACTCATGATTTGGCTCTCTGTCTGTTATTGGTGTTTAGGAATGCTTGTGATGTTTCAACATTGATTTTGTATCCTGAGACTTTGCTGAAGTTGCTTATCATCTTAAGGAAATTTTGGGCTGAGAAGATGGGGTCTTCTAAATATGCAATCATCTCGTCTGAAAATAGAGACAATTTGACTTCTTTTCATAATTGAATATCCTTTATTTCTTCTTCTTGCCTGCTTGCTCTGGCCACAACTTCCAATACTATACTGAATAACAGTGGTGAGAGAGGGCACCCTTGTGTAGCGCCAGTTTTCAAAGGGAATGCTTTCAGCTTTTGCCCAGTAAGTATGATATTGACTGTGGGTTTGTCATAAATAGCTTTTATTATTTTGAAATACATTCTTGATGTGCTGTTGGATTCGATTTGCTGGTATTTTATTGAAAATTTTCATATCAATGTTTATCATGGATACTGGCCTGAAATTTTCTTTTTCGGTTGTGTCTCTGCCAGGTTTTGGTATCAGGATGATGTTGGTCTCATACAATGAGTTAGGGAGGATTCACTCTTTTTGTATTATTTGGGATAGTTTCAGAAGGAATGGTACCAGCTGCTCTTTGTACGTCTGGTAAAATTTGGTTGTGAACCTGTCTGGTCCTGG
This sequence comes from Sapajus apella, assembly GCF_009761245.1. Taxonomy (NCBI): domain Eukaryota; kingdom Metazoa; phylum Chordata; class Mammalia; order Primates; family Cebidae; genus Sapajus; species Sapajus apella. Next base: position 18,660,771 of record NW_022436981.1, on the reverse strand, counting down.
ACATTTTTTGGTTGGTAGGCTATTAATTGCTGTGTCAACTTCAGACCTTGTTATTAGTCTGTTTAGGGATTCTACTTCTTCATGGTTTAGTCTTGAGAGGGCTTAAGTGTCCAGGAATTAATCCATTTCTTCTAGATTTAATGGTTTATGTGTATAGAGGTGTTTGTGGTAATCTCTGATGGTAGTTTGTATTTCTGTGGAATTGGTGATATACCCTTTATCATTTTTTTATTTCATCTATTGAATTATTCTCTCTTTTCTTTTTTATTATTCTGTCTATCAGTCTATTTTGTTGATTTTTTCAGAAAAAAACAGATCCTGGATCCATTGATTTTTTTGAAGGGTTTTTTGTATCTTTATCTCTTTCAGTTCTGCTCTGATCTTAGTTATTTCTGTCATCTGCTAGCGTTTGAATTTGTTTGATCTTGCTCCTCTAGTTCTTTTAATTGTGATGATAGGGTGTTGATTTTAGATCTTTCCTCACTTCTCATGTGGGCATGTATTGCTATAAATTTCCCTCTAGACACTGCTTTAAATGTACCCCAGAGATTCTGGTACGTTGTGTCTTTGTTCTTATTGGTTTTGAAGAACATCTTTTTCTGCATTCATTTCATGATTTATCCAGTAGTCATTCAGGAACAGGTTGTTCAGATTCCATGTAGTTGTGCAGTTTTGCAGTTTTGCATGGGTTTCTTAATCCTGAGTTCTGATTTGATTGCATTGTGATCTGAGAGACTGGTTGTTATGATTTTCGTTCTTTTGCATTTGCCGAGGAGTGATTTACTTCCAATTATGTGGTCAGTTTTAGAGTCAGTGAGATGTGGTGCTGAGAAGAATGTATATTCTGTGGATTTGGGGTGGAGAATTCTGTAGATCTCTATTAGGTTTGCTTGGTCCAGATCTGAATTCAAGTCTTGAATATACTTGTTAATTTTCTGTCTCCATCTAATATTGACAGTGAAGTGTTAAAATCACTCCATTATTGTGTGGGAGTCTAAGTCTCTTTGTGGGTCATTAGGAACTTGCTTTATACATCTGGGTGCTCCTGTATTGGGTGCCTATATATTTAGAATACAACTAACAAGGGATGTGAACCACCTCTTCAAGGAGAACTACTAAACCACTGCTCAAGGAAATAAGAGAGGACACAAACAGATGGAAAAACATTTCATGCTCATGGTTAGGAAGAATCAATATTGTAGAAATTGCCATACTGTCCAAAGTAGTTTATAGATTCAGTGCTATCCCCATTGAGCTACCATTGACCTTCTTCACAGAACTGGAAAAAAAAAAACCTTAAACTTCCTGTCTAACAAAAAAATAACCAGCATAGACAAGACAATCCAAAGCTAAAAAAAAAAGAAAAAAACTGGAGGCATCATGATTCCTGACTTCAAACTATACTAGAAGGTGACAATAATCAAAACAGCATGGTACTGGTACCAAAACTGAACTATAGACCAATGGAACAGAAGAGAGGCCTCAGAATTAATGTCACACATCTACAACCATCGGATCTTTGACAAATCTGACAGAAATAAGTAATGGGGAAAGGATTCTCTGTTTAAAAAGTGGTGTTGGGAAAACTGGCTAGCCATGTTCAGAAAGCTGAAATTGGAACCCTTCCTTTACCCTATACAAAAATTAACTCTAAATGGGTTAAAAATTTAAACATAAGACCTAACACCATAAAAATCCTAGAAGAAAAGCTAGGCAATACCATTCAGGACTTAGGCATAGGCAAGGACTTCATGACTAAAACACCAAAAGCAATGGCCACAAAAGCCAAAATAGACAAATGAGATCTAACTAAACTAAAGAGCTTCTGCATAGCAGAAGAAACAATCATTAGAGTGAACTAGCAGCCAACAGAATGGGAAAGATATTTGCAGTCTACCCATCTGACAAAGGGCTAATATCCAGAGTCTACAAATAACTTAACCAAATTTACAAGAAAAAAAAACAACCCCATCAAAAAGTGGGCAAAGGATATGAACAGACTCTTTTCAAAAGAAGACATTTATGGAGCCAAAAAACATGAAAAAATGCTTATCATCACTGGTCATTAGAGAAATGCAAATGAAAACCACATTGAGATACCATCTCGCTCCAGTTAGAATGGCGATCATTAAAAAATCTGGAGACAACAGATGCTGGGGAGGATGTGGAGAAACAGGAATGCCTTTACATTGTTGGTGGGAGTGTAGATAAGTTAAACCATTGTGCTAGACAGTGTGGCAATTCCTCAAGGATCTAGAAATAGAAACACCCTTTGATCCAGCAATCCCATTACTGGGTATATACCCAAAGGATTATAAATTGTTCCATTGTAAAGAAAGATGTGCAAGTATTGTTCATTGTGGCACTATTTACAATAGCAAAGACTTGAAACCAACCCAAAAGCCCACCAATGATAGATTGGATAAAGAAAATGTGGCACATATATACCGTGGAATACTATGCAGCCATAAAAGAGGATGAGTTCACGTCCTTTGCGGGGACATGGATGAACCTGGAAACCATCATTCTCAGCAAACTGACTCAAGAACAGAAAACCAAACACTGCATATTCTCACTCATAAGTGGATATTGAACGATGAGAACACATGGACACAGGGAGGGGAATGTCACACACTGGGTCCTGTTGTGGGTTGGGATGGCTAGGGGTGGGTTATCAGGAGGTGGGATAATTGGGGAGGGATAACATTAGGAGAAATACATAATGTAGATGACAGGGGGATGGATGCAGCAAACCACCATGGCATGTGTACACCTATGTTACAATCCTGCATGATCTGTACATGTACCCCAGAACTTAAAGTATAATAAAAAATAGAAAAAAATGCTCTTTGATCCCTCTTCAGCTTTCAAAGATACCTTATATGATGAATGGCCCTTTCTGTGTTACATTATGCATGTATAGGGAATGGACAATTTTTTAAATTACCTACAAATTTTTATAAATACTTTTGTGTTGTTTAAATTATTGCTTCATCCTGATTATATAAAAGAGCCATGAAGACTTCATTTTCTTCTCTCCTCAGCTTTTAAACGGGTAGTCTGCTTAAACAACAGTTTTATATTATTTCTATTGAAAAATCCTTTAGAGGTTGATTTATTGTCAAATATAATATGATAATAAGATGATGGTTGTCAGTACCATTTTACCACAAAAATGTTTAACTGAACATTTTACGATAATATTTGCAGTATCAGATTTTTATAAAATCCTAAAGATTTTTCCATATTCATGTGGAAGAACTAAGTCTTAATTGAACGGACTTAATAACTAATAGACCAGCTGTGAATTCAGCCTTTCACTTGTTATATGAAGCAAGGTAGAAATCACAAGAAAAGAAGGCAATGTTCTTGTTGAAGCTGGATATAATTTCGATGATATGTTCAGGTTTGTCAGGTTTGCAAGGGAAGAGATAATTTTGAATGTAAAAACAAAGTTATTAAATCTGTCAAACAATAAACAAATTCTAATTTATATTCCTCACTCTCATATTTGCAGAAATTAAATGAATGCTTATTGTTTGCTATACCCAAATGGCAAACATATATTTAATATATATATATGTGTGTGTGTGTGTGTGTGTGTGTGTGCATAATGTATATATAGTTTTGAATGATACGCATGCTACTATATATACAATATATATACATTATATATATATATACACACACACACATATATATATATAGTGTGTGTGTGTGTGTGTGTGTGTGTGTGTGTGTGTGTGTATATATATAAAATCTTGTTTTATTACCATGCTTATTCAGAGAGAGACAAGAAGAGAGAGTATGGTGGGGGTGTCGTTTTGCTTTTTCTGCTACTCCAATTTCACTCCATGTTCTAGGATACTTTGGCGCCTCTCCTCATTAGTTGTTGAGGAGCAAGAAACAAATGGAGTACTAGTTTTTCAGCTTCCACTTCATTGTCCATGTGAATATTTGTTCCTCCACAAAGGCAGGTAAAATTAATGAGATTGTGGTATTCGTTGCCCTCCATTCCTTTATGATACAGGTCAGTGCTTACATGTGCCAGACACTCTTGTTTTTTTCATTTCCTCCTAGACTTGACAGTCTTCAGGTGTAACAGCCCTTATGCTTTCAGTCTCTAGGCAGGACGACTTCCTCTTCCTGAACACGCTGTCCTCTTGGACAGTTTGTACAGCAGAGGTGAGATGAATTATGAGGTCATTGCATTTTCCAGCCTCTCTGCCTTCAACTTGAAGGTAAATGGAATGCAGTGAGCCTGGTTATCATGAATTAAAGGTGGTAGGTCAGAGACAGAACTGTGATCTTCAGTAGTGCTATCCAGCTTTGTCAGGAAACTAGCACTATAATAGAACCAATACTTGGATGACTTTTTGTCTCTTGGGGTTCAAACCAGGGTTAAAAACACAACAGAGGATAAGAGAAATACCTGATTAGATTCCCAACATCCAGCAGCAAGCAAATAACCAAGTTAGAGAGAAAAACAATTACCATGTTTTTTATATAATTAAACTTTCCCATATAATTAGTTAAATTTTAAGTTACAATGAAGTGATTTAGAAGTCCAGTCTATGGAAATTTATGTGTTCATTATATTTTGAAACCTATTATAATTAGAAATCGTTTTGCTCTGCAAATCTGACAGCACGAATTTTTCTCTTTGCCTATAAAACGTGAATAATCAGAACAAATTCCGATCTTTTTCCACTTTTTCCTAGTAAACATTTTGATGTATTAAATAACATTTTGGATGCATTGATTCTTAGACTATCTTAACATTTATAGAAAGAAAATAGGAATCTTTCTTTCCAATGTGCAGTCATTATTAAGGTTCCTTCAGTTAACTCATGCTGTGTGTTGGAAAGCCTAACCACTGTGAGATTTAACAAAAAGCAGTCAATATGCTTGTTCTCCTATGTGGTCCGAGTTATATTAAATTGACTCCTAGTGAATTATTACTTATCAGACACAGAAATGATTGTAGATCAAATGTTTTAGAGCTTTCACATCACAAATTTAGAAAATAGAAAATCAACACTAGCTTCTTCATATAAGTGTTGGGTAGGTAAATAGAGAACATTTGGAACAAATTTAAGTGTTGTTCACGTGTGTGTAGGTCTGTAGTGCTAAGCCATGGGACTTTAGATAGCTGGTGTTTGGTTTTGTGACAAGATTCTGTCACCAAAAACATACCTCGCCTTTGTGATTTCAGCCTCATAAAAATAATTTGGAAATAAAGAGAAATCATAGACAAAATACGGCAAATCCTTACTTTGATTGTCAAAAACAAGACCAATTCAGTAATAAAATAAAATTTTTAAAATAATCATGACAAAAAAATAAAATAATCATGACTGTTCATTTTATTTTAAAACACTGAAACATTTACATTAAGAAACTAGAATTAATTCAAAATTAAAAGTAATATATGACAAGCCCTTGATAATTATAATCTATAAGTAATGTATATACATATTTTATTTTTACTTACTAAAACTGGAGAACTCCTCTAGTATTTATTAGGTAAGACAGTTTTAAATCATGAAAAGCTAGGAAATTAAGCTACTGTGAACTGATCTTTTGATGAGATTTTCACTCCTCACCAAAGTGCTATGAAGGATTAATACATTAGTAAATTTTATTGTGCTAAAACTAAAGTGAATTTCAATTGTGAATAACAAATATTTGTTCCATCCAAAGCATAACCATACATGTTTTTTCCTTTAATGTTACATTAGAACTAACTCAGTTTTATCATTAAATTATCCCATTTAGGAAATAGTTGATTTTCAAACAGACATTTTTTAAAAAATTTAACTTTGTCAGCCAAATTTAATACAGCAGAAATGAATAGTGGGCATAGAGTTATAAAATATGTCTCTTTCAGAATGAAAATACTAATTTGGCAATAAATTTACTGACTGTTAAATGTAAAGTCCCATAACCACAATTTCTATAATTCACTTACATCCATGTAAAATACAGTTTTATAAACTATGCCGTATTGAGATACTTGTATTTACCTTTTTTTCAATTTTCATAATTCTATGAGGGAATAATTTCTGTCTTATAGATGAGAAAGAAGATTTTGGGGAGATTGTGTGACTTTCCGAATTATACCGTGACTGAGTTGCAAAGGTGGTGTTGAAAGGACCACATTGTCTGATTTCAAAGCTGTCACTTATTTCAGCTGGCCATAGACTCCTGCATAGCTATGATTCTCAAGCGTACCAGCATACTGAGGTGACTTCAACCATGCCAAATAACGCTTGAGGTCATTATTTGTCAGTTATTTCTATTATACCCAAAAGCAAGTTCAGATCATAAGTGAAAATTGAAGTTTTATGTGATTATAGTTCATGGTGCGGACTGAAATTGTTCATGGATTTCCTTTAATATTTAAATTCTTAAGGTTGGGAAGAAATCCCAGAAGGCCAAAGAGTTTAATTGGTATGTATACCCTTTTTTTAAAGCTGCATTTAGAAATTATCCCTACACATGACAACTCAATGCTTGAATATTTCTAAAACCACAAAAAATAAAAAGACAAGTGGATATAACAAGGAGAATTGATTTTGCCATTGAGGTTCCAAAAATAAGACTTGCACCCCTGAGTGGGCTGTAAGCCTCCTCAAGGGGGTGTATCATTGAGGGTGAGCCTGTGACTGTGAGGGTCTTTTAAGGTCATTTCCATTTGAATAAGCCTGAAATACATAAGCAGTGTTAACCTAAATAGTTTTCAAATAAATATGAGTTCATTTACACTCAACATATTTCTGAAACATTTGAGGTTGCTTAGGATAAAAGCTACAAAAGAGTTAACATCAATATAATTGAAACAGAAAATAAAAACCATAAAAAGGAAGAAGCATGCATACCAACTGTGAGGACCACATATAATTATTGTATAACTCTGAATTTCCTAGCCTTCAGGAAAAGGAGGAAAAAGTTATGGGAATGTCAATATCCAAAAGAGGAATCAGTGGTAAAATATATCTCAACTCCAACATGATTCTGCATCTCCACCCCTAGACTCTTGCAGCAGCCTCCTAACTAAGCGTTCAAGTCAACAGATAGTAATGAAGCATATGCTATGTGTTTGAATCTGTTCTACATCCTGGTAATACAGGAATTTTCAAAGCACAATAACAGTCTATTCCATTAAGAAATTCACAAACAGTTCATCTCATAAATCTGACTGTGTTATTTGCCTTAACTTTAAGTTCATTATGGACCCTTCTTGTTCCACAGAGTAAACCTTCGAATGGGTCTTAGCATCCCAAGTTTTTTATGACCTACCCTGAGAGATCCTTTTCCACCTCAGCTCCTGCTAGTCTTGCTAGCCACATGGAACTTCTCCCTCTTAACTACACATACCTTTACTCACTGTTTACTTTTCACATCTGTGCTGCTGCCAAAGCTCTGATATCTGTCCCTAAGGCCCTTTCCTGTTCTTCTACATACAAATATTTACTTACGATTAAACACTTCGCCAAATGCCACTTCTTGCTGTAGACTTCTTCTTGAGTCTCCCAGTCTTCACCGGCTCCTCATAGCATCAGCTTTTCCTGTCTCTTTCCATGACTTGACAGTGAGTTTTCTGGGAGTAGTAGTGAATATCTGGCATCCAGCACAGACTCTGTCCCCTATGGTAGTTGGTCAATATTTATTTGATAAATAAATGAACAAAAAATTAACAGTGACTCTTCAACAAAAGTATTTTTCTTCATGCTAGCAAAACATTGTCTGATGGGTTCTTACATTTGGGCAATTCAGCATCATAACAGAAGTGTCATTTGTAAGGCTTCTTAAAATGTTAGGGTGATTTTCAAATATCCTAATTTTATTAGTCCTCTGAAATTTGAGGGAATAATCATAAAAGCAAGGATGATGATCATTCTCAGGGCTGAGATAATGAATTTCAAGAATGTACCGTTTCAGAGATCTAATGGGCCGTAAGGCTAGAACTCAATGTATCAGGCGGAAGAGAAGGATGTCAGGGCCCTTCTTTTAGTCTGTTCTCACACTGCTATAAGGAACTACCTGAGACTGTGTAATTTATTAAAAAAAAAAAAAAAGGGTTTAGTTGACTTACAGATCCACAGGCTGTACAGAAGCATGGCTGGGAAACCTCAGGAAACTGAAAATCATGGTGGAAGATAAAGGGGAAGCAAGTCATGTCTGCCTGTGATGGAGCTCTGAGAGAAGGAGCCAAGGGGCATGTACCACACACTTGTAAACCATCAGATCTTGTGAGAACTCAGTGTCTACCATGAGTACATCAAGGGAGAGGTCTTCCCCCTAACCCATTACCTCCCACCAGGCCCTTCCCATGACATGTAGGGATGACAGTTCGACATGAGACAGATGTGGACACAGAGCCAAACCTTATCAGCCCTCAGCTTCCTCTATTAAATATTACTGAGCTTTTGGTGATTCAGAGCCAAGGCCATTCTCTACGTTGTGGGCCTCTCTGGCATTAGTACCCCATGCTGCTGTTTCAGGACAAATGTGAAGTAGCCAAACTATCAATTTGGACATACATGCATTACAATAGTTAGAGAGCTGAATCTGTAGCTTTGACTCAGATACCTGGCTAGGGGAGTTACCTGTAAACCCATTAAATCACTCCTGAGAAATTATTATTAACGATCACCAGAACACTTTAATTCCATAGAAGCAGATTTTAAAAAGCCTAAAAACAAGATTTTTCTCAAAACCATCATCACATTTACCTAGGAGTAGGTAATCTTTGATTCAGATCCCCCAGAGTTTTATAACATAAAGCACTGAAAGAAAGATTTGACGTGGACTTTTTTTTCTTCAAATCAAGCCAGCTTCCTCAGCGTTAGAAAATACATCTCAAGGACTCTCTGTCTTTGAACTGACTAGTGTACCTGCCAGGAGAATGTAACTACCAGATGTTTCCATAGATATGTGACGAAATTGGCTTACTTTGTAAAATGATTTCATATTGACTATTAAATCACATAAAACATACAAAAAGGAACGATACAAATTTTGAGAGAATGTTTTGTCTTGACAGACAGAAATAACTGAATATTTTAAGCTCATGATAATAAAATAACATCAGTAGTCTAAAGGAGATAGTTATGGCAACTTGTTTTAGAAAGAGGAAGGAAGTTAAGCTCATCTAAAAACAGTATCAGATCATTAAGAACTTACATTGCTGGTAAGAGGCTAAAACAGCTCAGACTTATACCATGAGAAACTGCTTTGTTGTGCTATAAGGATATGTTGCTACCTTTGTTCTCACAATAATTTTAAATTCCTATGATGTACAAATATCAGGCATCTATTTTAAACTGGTTTCATTTTAACCAAATACAATTTTTGGTTCAAAGATTATTAATGAATGAATTTATGTTACAGTTTTCCTCCAAGAGTCCAGCACAAGATTTAAAAAAAAAAAAAAAAAAAAAAAAGCTGTCAATAGCAGATAAAATTAAATAAAATTGATTTATTCCTAATATAAACTTAAATGTGACTTTTTAAAAGGAAAATAGATATATAAATAGAAAAAGATGATTTTGAAAATAAGTACATTGCTAACATACAAGAAATTAATGGTTAACCTTTAAAAAAAACCAGCCTCTGTCTGGTCCTGTCATTTCTTTTAAATCTTTAGTCTTGTCACTCATTCTTATATACCCACCTGTACCACAAGGAGGCCATTAACACAAATATAAAAGAAACATAAATGTAATAATTACAGCTAATGCTCGTATGGCATTGCTATAAGTACTTTTCATGTATTTACTCATTTGACATTTGTGACAACCCCATGAGATTGGTGCTATGTTATCACTACTTTGTAAATCAGGCAATTGGGGCACAATGGTTAAGTAATTTGCCCAAGTTCCATAACTAGTGCATGCAGGAGCCACTCTGGCACCCTGACAATCTGGTGCCAGTGTCCTCACGGTCATACATAGTGGAGGTGAAGTACCTGTTAGACTTTTGCCTTCTTATCCTTTTATGCCAAGGAAGCTCACCTGCCCATTATTGTTAAGTCACTGCACGCATATGCCAGGAAAACCTAGACCTTTGCATTTATCCTCACAATCTTCTCATTAGTGACTACTGATACTTATCTGGTTTTACTTCTTTAAAATTTGTCCATACTTCTTTTATTCAAAGTTTGGGTATCTCTGAGTAGCATCTTGAAGCAGGAAACCCTAAATCAAGGCCTTATTCCTTCCTTCCCAAAATGGCATCTTCAGTTAATAGGTATTCATTTTCCTGATTAACATTTTAATCGTTTTTTATTAGGATTTTCTCAAAACTTTGTTTTATTTTTAATTGTCTAAGATAAATACATACATATATGTGTGTATGTATATATACACATATATATTTAAAATAGTATAAAATATGCAACTGTGCCGCAGAAAGAAACCATAACATTTTCTGTTTATGCTTTTTATGTTGAATCTACCCTAATGATTTGTTATTATTTTTTAATATTTTCAGATATCATTACTTATTTTGGTATTTAACAGCTCAAAATACCACAAGGTAAATGGAATAGACATTTGCTCTCCTGTTTCACTTATGTTGAATACTGTTTATAGAAAAGGCAGTATGCCCTGTGCTATTCCTTCTCTTCTTAGGAAATAAGGTACTTAATCATAGGATGCCAATGACTGGGTTTTTCTAAATTGCAGAAGAATGAAATTAGTAAAGAAAAAGTTAAAAAAACCTAGATTTTAAGATGGGGAAGAGGAATTCTAGACTTCCTTTAAAAAATTCCCCCAAAATGATGGCAAATCGAATGTACCTAAACAACCCAAATAAAAAGAAATTGTGCCACAGTCAATCTGTTATTTTAGCAAACTTAATAAGTAAATTGGAGCTCTGCACAGTTAACATAATCAATGTTATGCAATCAATAATGACAACAGCCAAAAACACTGACTAAACCTTACCATGGTCAATTTAGTCCCATCATCTTGACACAATCACATTGGTTTTCTAGAACAGTTTTCTTCCTGATGGATGCCCTGAGAACATAAAATAATCCATTTAGGCTCTGTGGTAACAATTTACCCCACTCTGAATCAGAATTTAAAATGTTTATGCATCTTTCACTAATTCATTGTGAGGAGGACATACTTGGTGAAGCATAATAAACCAGGGTTAATCATTATAATCAACTTAATAACACAATGTCCTTCTGATATACATATTGAAGATATTTTAAACACCATTGGTATTTAATTGACACAAAATAATTTTGCCAAACCTACACAATTCTTTCTCTCAGAAATGCACATTATTTGAATGTGTGATGTAGCCTTTTAAATTCAAGAAATTTGATTAACAAGAATAAATAAAACTATTCCATTAGAAATTCCGAGCATGTCCTTAAATCTGCAAAAATTTAGAAATGACAATGTCAGCTTAAAAGAGGCTTTATATTACGGAGATTTTGAACCTGGAGCAGACATAAAATTGTTGTTCCTAGGAGCTTGTGTAAGAACAAACAGATATGTATCATGAAGCAGGAAAATTATGGTCCTTCAAAATTAATAAAATTTTATAAATGTAATATCAAAAAAGACCTAAAGCAGTTATTTTAATTTTTTTTTTTTTTTTGAGATGGAGTTTCGCTCTTGTTACCCAGGCTGGAGTGCAATGGTGCTATCTCGGCTCACCGCAACCTCCGTCTCCTGGGTTCAGGCAATTCTCCTGCCTCAGCCTCCTGAGTAGCTGGGATTACAGGCACGCGCCACCATGCCCAGCTAATTTTTTGTATTTTTAGTAGAGACGGGGTTTCACCATGTTGACCAGGATGGTCTCGATCTCTTGATCTCGTAATCCACCCGCCTCGGCCTCCCAAAGTGCTGAGATTACAGGCTTGAGCCACCGCGTCTGACCTTATTTTAATATTTTATCCAAATATTTGGGATATTCAAAAATATTCAAAAACTATGATTATATAGTATGGAAACATAGCATTTAAAATAAAAAATATTGAAATGTATGTAACTTTTAATTGATTTTTATTACTTGAAACTTTAGTAGTTTGCCATTTATAATTTTGAAATATAATTTTGAAAGAATTAGTGTGGTGGTCATTTTGTGGGTCCTAAATTCCTCTATAGGAAAGAAAATCGAACTCTCACAGCTGCTGCAAAAGCTGCTGCATAAAGTTCTTAGTTATCAGCTCACTGTAGGGACCACAGCGCTGCCTAAATCAAGGTCAAGCTTCAGTTTTGGGGTAACCCATGTCTGAGGCCACTAGAGCTTCAAGTTCACATGTTGTTTTATATTATGGCTAATCTATCTATCTTATACAAGCTTCAAAGGAAACAGTTGAATGTTGTTAGTTCACATGTATCTTCATATGCTGCAAATACTTATTTAAAAACTTGAAAATAGTAAAAATTTACTCACCTTTTGACTACTAAAGGCAACTAAATACATTTGCTACAATTTTGGCTAATTTCTCATAATTTGTAATTAGGTAAAAATTAGGAAAACGTAAAAACTGTATCTGTATACAGGATATTCTGGGACAGGAGAGGAAATCTGAAAAAAAAGATTATATTTAGCTAACAGTTCTATTTACTTATTTTTGTCATTCAATTTATTTTCATCATAACTAATGTTTTACTCTATATAATTTATTTCCTTCTCTTGATTTTTAAGCCCTTTTTATCAAAAAGTAGAGTGTTACTTGTCTACTTGTAGTAATATCCACATCAAAAGTTACTTTGCAGTAGACCAAAATGACAGTTTCTTGTAGCATTATAACTTTCCAAAGGTGTCTTCAATGAGAATGGCATTTCTGATGAGCTAAGCAGATGATCAAACTACAAGAAATAGCACCATATCTCATTTACTGAGGAGCAGGGATTTGTTTATCTTATTAACATAACTTATGTAGCAAAAGTACAGTTCTGAAAATCAGAGACATAAACATTTTGATAAGGGAGATGCTCTGAGGAACTTTAAAGCTTTCTGAGGCCAGGTGGATTTGCAGGTAGTAGGAAGAGCTTTAAGTGGGAAGAATAAAGAAGCCTCAAAGAAGACAAATAAGAGATGGGATATGAGCAGATTATTCTGGCTTGACCAAAATAAGTAATTAAGCCAGGACACTAAAACAGTGCAAAAGTCTCAATCTTGAATTTCTTGAGTACACTCAATTGCACAGGCATGCCATAGCAGCAAGACTCCAAAAGTCTAGATTTAAAACAAATAAAAACAAAATCAGGCCCAGACAGTTGTTGACAACCACAGTATGCTTTACAAGCATAAAAGCTGATTAGTAGTTTTCTAGTTAGCCATGGGAATTTTCTGTTCAATTGAATTAGTATATGAAAAGCCAAGAGACGTGAAATAGTATGACATAGTCTCTGTGCTTGGAGAGCAGATCATTATAAGTGATTCTGCTATAAAGCCACATGCACACATGTTTATTGCAGCACTATTCACAATAGCAAAGACCTGGAACCAACCCAAATGCCTGTCAACCACAGACTGGATAAAGGAAATATGGCGCATATACACTATAAAATACTATGAGGGAATTAAAAAAGGATGAGTTCATGTCGTTTGCAGGGACATGGATGAAGCTGAAAACGGTCATCCTCAGCAAACTAACACAGGAACGGAAAATCAAACATAGCATGTTCTCATTCATAAATGGGAGTTGAACACGAGAACACATGGATACAGGGAGGGAAACATCACACACTGGGGCCTGTCAGTGAGAGGGAGGAGAAGAAAGGGAGGTCATTAGGACAAACACCTAACTCATGCAGGGCTTAAAACCTAGATGACGGGTTGATAGGTGCAGCACACCACCATGGCACCTATGTAGCAAACCTGCATGTTCCGCACATGTATCCCAGAACTTAAAGAAAAATTTAAAAACATGAGTATGTAGGAGCTAAGAGGTAGAATAGATGTGACTTGTTTATCCTAAACTATTTGGTATGCAGGAATCAACCTATATACCAGTAGATAAGTGGAGAAGATTCTTGGGTTCAAAAATTGTCTCCAGGACTTACTAGCTTTGTTACCTTGGCTAAGCTATTTGATTCTCTGTACTTCACTGTTCTTATCTATAAAATTATATAATAATAATTTAGTAACTCTCTTAGAGGGTATTGTGAGCATTAAACAAGTTAAAATATGTAAATCACGTACAGCAGTACATAATTTTAAAAAATAGTAACAATAGCTATTTATACAAAAAATACTGATTGATGCTCTTCATATAGAACAGAGATGGTAGAAAACTGCCAGAAATCAAAATAGAGAATGTGAGCGTCTAATTAAAGTGAATCTGGTTTTGATTTACTTTATCATTCACTCTAACTATACCCAATATGGAAGTTTGAAAACTTGATGTGTTTGGTTTTCCTTACTCTTCACTCCATCTATACCCAGACTTGAAATAAACTCACTTCCCCGTGCCCTTGTCTGTATGCCTGTCATTACCACCCTTTTTGTTTACTCAGGCTCAAAAATTTACCATGGCTTTGATTCATCTTTCTCCTTACTTCCTTTTGTCAAGATAGTTACTAAGATTTATTATTCCTGCAAACAAACAAACAATCAGAACACCCTCATCAATCACTCTTTTACATTCACACTTCCAAATCTCAATCCAGGTTGTTATTATAACATGTCTGGATTAATGGGATACCTTCCAAACTGGTTTGCCTGTGAATCTATCACAACTAGTCATTATGAGATTTTACATACACATAAATTGAGTTTATCACACCTCTACCTACACTTTTCAGTATAATCTGCTTCTACTACCTCTTCCCCTATACTTTTGTTCTATTTTGTGTATCAATTCTACCTCCTACTCTTTTGTTAACCCTGCTCTTTCAGTGGGTTTGTTGTTCTTGCAGTCACACTGTGCCCATCTACTCCTGGGCTCATATTTGTTTGTACAAAAAAAATTGTACAACCAAGTAATATACATTATATGAAGCATACAGTCTTGGGTACAATACATTTTGCCTGGGAAACTGGGAAAGATGCCTCAGAGAAAGTAGGTGGTGAAAGTCTGAGAATACATGTGAGGTATTTGGACTTTATTGTATAAAAAATAATGAACTCATAAAACTTTTAATCATGTAAGTGCCGTAATCAGATTGCATTAAAAAACAACTTTAGCTGCTCTGTGGAGAATGGTTTGAGGAGAAATGAAATCAGACCCAAGAGGACCAGATGAGAGTCAATTTCCCCTCTTGGGACAATGAGGGTAAGATGGACAGAAATATATGCAGTTCAGAAGTTGAGTTTTGCACATATAATGCAGGAAAACATCCTTGTGACATGTGAGTTTTTGTAGCACTGTGTGAATAAGACAATTATGCAACTCTACTATGTTCTGGTGAAGATACTGTTGGCCATGTGTCTCAGAAAATAATCTGAAACAGTACCTTTCTTCAGGATCAGTTGGTTCTTGTAACAATTGGAGTTCCTGTATATCCTGGTACCAAGTCTGATACCCATGTATTGGGCAGAAGATGGTTCTGAAAATAAGGAGAAATATACTTTTATGTCAATGCCTCTTGGTAGTTCTTAATTTAGGAGAAATAGTCAACTTAAGTTTAGAGAGAAGAGGAGTTATTACAATCACTCTGTTGTGATCTTGACTCCCGCCTGAATGTTGAGACCTAACTCAGTAAAGATAGAATACAATGGATTAAAGAACATGGCCTCGTAAATCCTTTTACAAAAGGGAGGAGAATATTTGTAGAAACTGAAGGGGACTTACTGATATAGTAAGACTGCAGGAGGTTGGCAAGATTGTGAAAATTGATCATCTCTATATAAAGTACTTAATAATATTTCTTTTTAATGGAGCATTCATTGTTCCATTTAGCCAAATCTTCTACATTTCTATCATAAAGTGACTTTTTCTTTTTGATTTTGGCCTTTTATTTACTTGCAGTATACTCGATAGTTTGGCTTTTGCCTGTTCTTATTTATAACCTTGCCTTCCTTTTCTAGCTGTGAGCAGATTTTCCCTTTTTATGGGCTTTGGAAAGTCCCTCTAGATGATTTCTTATATTTAATTATTTTGATTTGCAGCTCTGCTACTTGGTTTTTATATTCCTTCTTGTTTAGAGTCATGTCTGCTGTAGTTTGCTGCTTTATTAGCTGTTTATTATTAAGTAGTAAAGGCTTCTGAATCAGAAATAAAAATTATAAATGAAAAGGAAGAAATGTGTCTCCTCCTTTTTTTCCTCAGTGCTCCAGGTATTCCTCTAGGCATGGATGAATTAGCATGGCAAAATATTTTTTAATAGGAATTAAAACTTAAGAATGCTCCAGGTGTCCTATTCTAGTTTATTCATATTTTATGTTCAGACTCCTTTTGGTGCTTTTGAATTTGCTTGCATTACGACAGTAGCAGACAGAAGAAATTCTCTCCATTTCATCATTATATCTTTAGCCTGTAGAAATTACCTTAAAGCAGAGAAGGCACTGACTGAAAAATTCAATTTGACTCATAGCACTCTCTCATTTTACTCTTTCTCTGCTGTCTGCTATCTGAACTAATTTATTTGCTTCTCTCTCCATTGCTTCCTCATGTCTGTCATCACTTTATCCACCTGATATATTCCAATTCCATTTGTAAGCCTTATTCCTGCTGTAGATCTCCAAAGTAACTCCTTGGATAAAGTTAATTGTTCTTCCCCATAAACTCAGCATCTTGCATCTTCTTCCAACTAATATTTAAGAAGGTTAATTATGTAATTCCTTGTCTTTGTCATGATTAAAATCCAGAATCTTTTGGTAGGGTGGCAACATAATTTATCACCCAAATTAGGACACTCTTGTTCAAGACAAATGCTAAATAGAAAAAAAAAACAGAACCAACATGACTTCAGATGGTTCCATATGTAAGCCAAGGACCGTATTTTCATCTGTGTTAACATTGCCTAGCATAGTTTTGGGCACACAACAAGTTCTTAAAAATGACTGTGAATCAAAAATGTCTACAAATGTATGTAAGTATTTAATAATACACAGCAGAAATCCTTAAGATTTGGTTATGAATACATGGACTTCAGGAATTGGTCCTATTTACTAATAACATTTATGAACTTTGGAAAATTTACCTTTCATATTTTCCATTTTCTCATTCCTGATGTAGCAAATACACACCCTTTGATGTAACTAATAAATTGATGTATTATTGAAAAAAGATATAGGTTATATCCACAGTAAAATAAGTAATATAAAAATGTTAGTAGTCCTCAAATATCTAAGTTAACATTTTTCTGGGCATTGCTTGTTTTTTCTTAGCTATAGTGTTCTCATAAAATAAGAATGCTATACATTCCAGGCCTGAAGTTCTAGGATTAAAATCTCTTGGCATTAAACGAATTAATAGATGTAAAGTATTTAGAACAAGGAATAGTATGTGTTAAGTGTATGCTTAATGATTAAGTATTAAATTTATCCTATTGTTTTGTATGATGACACTAACAGACAGAAGAATAAACTTACTTTTACAAGAAACCTGCATTATAGAGTCACCTTTATAATATAGCTTCTAAGAGTTTAGGGGTATAAGCTCTGCTTATGAGTTATGTCATTGAAACAGTACAATTGTTGTCTCAGCAACATATTTTAGCACTCTGTGTGTCTCCGTTTACTCATCTGTAAAGAGAGAATAGTGTACTTATTTTATAAGGTAGTTTATGAATATTATAATAGCCATTAAAATTGAGACTGTAAAAACTATCTAGACCAGTACCAGCACAAAGAAATGTAAATAAATATTTTCTGTTAGCTATTATTTGCATAAAGTGTAAATAAAATTTCAGATATGTTCATAGTATTCTCTGGGATCAGTCATAATATTTCTGAAAATTTGAAAATGTCTATTAGAATTGAAACTTGCCTGATAAGGAGATAATTGAAAAATCAAATTTCTATCAAGTAAACATATTTTTTGAGAAAGTTTAAAGATTTTTTTTTTTCTGGGATAAGATTCTGTCAGAAATACTCCATAAGGAGTTGTGGTTTGTTACTTTTCATTTTAGGGTAACAAAGCTTTATGTGCAAACATAATATTCTTTAAATGTTAAATTAGGTTTAACATTTAAATTGCTCTGTAAGCTTATGGATACAGTTGTCTCCAAGCAAGGACATGGACCGCATTAAAAGTGCCTTCATATTTGATGATATTCTGGTTATTATTATTATCCACGCCATCCTTTTTCTCCAAACATTAGTTAATGTTGGTTATTTTAACCTAATAAATAATTAGTTCAATGGTTGGAAAATCATCGGGTTTCTGTAGATTTTTTTTTTTTTGAGACGGAGTTTCGCTCTTGTTACCCAGGCTGGAGTGCAATGGCGCGATCTCGGCTCACCGCAACCTCCGCCTCCTGGGTTCAGGCAATTCTCCTGTCTCAGCCTCCTGAGTAGCTGGGATTACAGGCACGCGCCACCATGCCCAGCTAATTTTTTGTACTTTTAGTAGAGACGGGATTTCACCATGTTGACCAGGATGGTCTCGATCTCTTGACCTTGTGATCCACCCGCCTCGGCCTCGCAAAGTGCTGGGATTACAGGCTTGAGCCACTGCGCCCGGCCGGGTTTCTGTAGATTTTATACAATATCTAAAACTAAAATCTGCTGATTTTAGTGTTTGTCAGGTTGAAATATTTACGTTTTCCTCTTTTTTAATAGTACTACCACATAATATGTGTAACTAAAACAAAATATGTAGTTTTATATGTAATAAAAACTGGTGCTTCATATAGAAGTTTTAAAATACCTTTTTAATCTTCCGAGCTCTGTCCATTTGTCTGTGGCTAATGCTAATCGCAGTTCCCAACATTTTAGTCATTAATACACTGAAAAAAATTTAAGAAGTACTGTTGCTTTTTCAGTATTTATAAATCTTTCATCTGTCTAGTTACTTCATTTCTTGTAATACTGCACATTTTATGGTACTATGTTGAATTTTAAAAAGGCCTTCTATTAATATTCCTTGTAATCTTCTGACTTGAAGCATTCACATCTTGATTTGAATGCTGGAAAGATACACATACCACACACCAGAGGTTTCTGTCATCATTAATCACAAAGAAATTAAAAGCATGAATATTTGGACTCTGAGTTATAAGAATTTGCTCTTATTGATACAAAAATTGCTTTCAGTGTGTATTGTAAAATATTGATTTGTATGAAAAAATTAAACAGATATTACTTTCTGTCTTTTAACTACCATGACATATTTTATAACCATTTAGTCACTAAAAGAAAATATTTTACTTGAGGAAAACTGTTAAAACATGGTATTGTGCTTGGTATGTGGTAGGTGCTCAGTATTTATTAACTGTTGATGGTTCATTTTCAGTTTTAGGGTATCCTATTGTTACTCGAGGCAGTAGTCCTATATGGCCCAGGTTGCCTACACTGCAATTCAGTCTGGACCCTAGATTTCTGCTTTCGCGAAAAGGAAGGATACCTGTTGTTCACTTCTTAATTCACAATTTCAGTTCATGCTGTAGAGTAACAGAGTTTTTTAAATGAATAAACATTCTAATCATTAATAAAATTCTCTGAGAACTAAATTAGTTCTGACATTAATTGCTTTGCTGGAAGACTGCCTTTTCAGACTATGCCAAAGTGTGCTTCAGTCACTAGCGTTATGTTATTCACTTATGAGGCCTTTTCATGAAGTATGTGTCCTCGAAAGATTAATCATGAATTCAGAAAGGAGTCAACCTTTGTAAAGAGGTCCACAATAGGTAACCAGAAGTATATAAAAATATGTAATGTTAGAGGCCAATTCCTGAACATTCTAATGAGGAAACAAGTGGTTCATGTTACGCTTTATGATGAAGTAAGTTTCTTTAAAAAATACGAGAATTTTAATGTATTTAATGACAGTCTTTTAGTCTAAGATGATAGTAGAAACATTACATTAACAAGTATCTAAAATAAAAATAAGAAATTAGTAGATTTTATATTAAAACTTAAGGTTTCAGTATAAAATCTATAGTAGATTTTTATATTTCCAATGTTGGCATACTTTTTTCTATTTTGAATAAATAGTAAATGGATTTATTTAGATTTTGAAAATATGCATATTGATACGTATAGTCAACACGTCACAAATACACAAGAGTATACAAAAAAAAAATTTCAATTACCTGACCACTAGAGACTAGGGTTTAATAAATTTGAATTTGAAAGCCTCTTAACCACAGTTAAAATTCACTTAGCAAAAAAATATTTTGAAGTTAGATTTTATATTTCTATGGTCTATATACAATGATATATTATACATTTTAGTAAAACCTGTGAACATATTTTCGTACATTGCTAGTTCTCTAATCTATAATCTCTAATAGATCTGCCTGTTAGAAAGCAGTATGTGAGTACTGAAAACTAAAGAACAGAAAGCTGGGTTCTTCATAGTTCTTTTGTTTTTCTGTAAGACAGCATTTTTTCATCATTCTTCTTCAACTAAAGCATTCAAAGCGTTACCATAATATAATGAAAAATGTGCTCTAAAATGCTAAGAAATTAAAGTGTCATATCATGTGGAAGTAGATTTAATAATATGAGATAGTTCCTAAGAGTTTACTATGTACCTGACACCATACAAATCATTTTATGAGTATTAATTTGTTACCTCTCCTAACAGCTCTGGGTTGTATTCTCCTATTACAAAGAAGGACAGAAAGGTTAAATATTTGAAGCATAATTCCAAAGCCTGTACACTTTGCCATGGATACAATGAAAAGAGTTGTAGCTTTAACATGCTATCTTCATGTTCCCTCTACTGTGTTTACTTTTCACTGAAGAATATTTAAGCAGCTAATTTGGTTTCTCTTTAGGGATTATTTTTCATTGAAACAAAGAATTATAACTATAATATATAAAAGATTCTCATATAACTGTAGCATAATGGAACATGGAATGTACTAAATAATTTCAGTTCATTCTTAACAAATAAACGTGTTCTTTCTGTGACTTAATTAGTCATAGCAATTGCAGAGATGATAAAAAGAGGCAATCACTCTCTGGTGTGGATGAAATAACTAATTCTAGTTATTTCTAGAATTAATTCATGTATACTCTATTTTATTTTTATTATTAACATTATCAAACTTCCTTGTTCTAAAGTTATTTATACAAGAGAATTTTCCCAGATTTGGTTTTGAAATCATTTCTTGGTCAATTATCTATTTTGCAATTGCATATAGTAGAGTGTGTTATAAATAATAGTGAATACTCATCTGTTTAATTTCGTTATAACAATAGTCTGTTACAACAAAGTAACCTAGGTGTCCCATAGTGCCAACCACAATCACACTTTGTAAACAATTACATCTCTTTTTGATTTTATGAATGCTTTCCAGATAGAGAGAATCCACCAGTCAGCACACAGTTGTATGATTGTGATGTCTGGGGTAATTCTGAAGTCTAAGTTTGGCTGAGCCAAGAAATTACACTTGCTATTACGTTTGCTTGACTTCTTACCTCTAGCTTGGGATTTGGCGAAATTAAGGGTATTTGAAAAGTATTCTGGTGAATACATTAATATTGAATTATCAGAAGAGATTTTTTTTAAAAAGCATTGTATTACCTAAAAAATCTTCCATTCTTTTTCAAAGATAGGTCAAAACAACCCAATAATTTCATGTATTTAAAACCAAATTTAGTCAAATATGAACTGCACAGATAATTGAGTTCAACCTAGAGATAACATGGGTAATTAAATGTAGAATATCCCATGTTGCCATCAACTGGTTTGAAGTATTTTGTTCAATTGGGACCTGGGTTCATGTATATTAGATTTAGATTCTGTAAAATTTATTCTATAAAAATTAAGGTTGACTATTTGGTCATATTCCTTGAGGCATAGACCTACTTTTATATTCCTATTGGTTTTGACTTCTACCACTTACACGTAGTAAATACTCAAAAAATATGTATTTATATAAGTAAAAATTATTATACTGTAGATACACCTTTACAATTTAGTAGTACAGAGGCATATTGCACAGTTTTTAAAAATAATATATATAAACATACACTTGCTAGAAAGCACGCATAAGAATTATAAAACTAAAATTATTTATAGTAACCCACATTTAATATATCCTTATAGATTTAAAATGAGAAATGAAAAAATATAAGAATTAATATCAGTTTTTTTTCTCTTCCTTTAGTTCTAAAATACTTATATGGAAACTTGACTGATAATTTTGTTAGGACATAAGTAACATTTTAATATACATTTTAAATGGATATTAATACCAAATTATGTTCATTGTTTTATTGTTGCTGTACTAAAGAAATTATCTCATTAGAATAGATATAGTTTTAGTTTTCTATGGTGCTATATTTCTCAAAAATTGATATATCATTACCATTTTACAGCTGTTTTTTGTTTCATTCTCTTTTTGCTTTCTCTATTTCTATATGATTTCAGGTTAAGAATGAGCATTTTATACATTAACAAACATTCTGACAACAATAAACTGTCATATAAAATGGTGGCTCCAATAAAATTTTTTCTTTCTGTCTAAGGTTTTCTTCAAAAAAACCTTTTCGTGTCTGTTTAGCACGAAAAGGCACTCTCAACTGTCTCTCTTGATTAAGTGCCAGTAAATCTCTATAGATAAATTTATACACAAATGCTAAATTATTTTTTAATGAGCCAAAGTTTAGAAAACCTTACCTGTGCATTACTTTTTACCTATGCTATAATGATGGAGTATAAAGAAAAAAACCTTGGACCGATGTTCTGAAATTCTTAACTAGAATAATTATCCTAGCTATGTAATTTATTATAGTGACCTGTATTTTCTAGTGTATTAACTGTAAAAAATGTTAAATTAGTGTAAATTGTAGCAGCATGGTTATAGGCTTTTTGTAGGAGAAGATTCTACTTCCTAGGAATGTGGTCGCCTCCTTCCCTAGGTATCTGTCATAAAAGCCTCCCAATGTTCATTAAGCCTGGATGATTTATGTGAAGGCAGCCACAGACTGAATTAGATGACCCTTTAGGATTCCTTGGGGACTTGTGATTCTATATTATTCTAAGTTCATTTTAAGTTCATTCCCGAATTGATCATGTGGAACACTTGGATAGTTTTCCTTAGAAACAGATCCAGGGACAGCTTCTGGTTGAAGTTTGTGTTTTTAGCATTCAGACCATATGCTTGCCGCCCTGCTACTATGCAAGCAATTAATCAAGTGTAATCATTGTGCCCCTGTCTACCTACAGTAAATATGTTACATCAATAATTTTGACAATGAGTTATATACACCATGATGACTGTAAAGCAAAGTGCTATCTCTTTAAAAATAACTTATTATTCAAAATCTCTTGAATTTTTTTGAATTTTCTTAGTGCATCATTGCTGTTAACCTCTGTTATCTGACAAATAACAGTGAGTTGTAAGACACTCCAAGATACTGTAAGATACTTTGTCCTCTCACAGAGGCTATTTTTCAAAACTAAAATATTGTGGAATTGATCGTGATATGTCCTTTCACAAAGCCACATAAAATAACTGTATTCTCCCTTTGCTTTGAGCCAACTTAAGTATAACTTTCCATGTCAGAAAACAGCCTTATGTTACAGGAATTAAGTATTTAACCTTTTTATTTCTAATATTACAAACTGTAATCATTGAATTTTGAGATCCTCTGTAACTACTTTTAATCACGTTTGATTACAATAAAAGGTTAGAGTTGAAAAATAACCCTTTTTAAATAGCGATTACTTCTTTAAAACCAGCATATAATATCCTTTGTTTTTCGCTTGAGTTCTTTCTGAGTTTGCTATCATCTTTAAATATAAATCCTCAGTATTTATATAATCATAATCATAATATAGAAAATATTTGTTGACTAGTAAATTAATGAATCATAAACATTGACAGTAGTCTATTTCAATAACCCTTAGACCCAATAATTCATATATGTTTGCCTTTGGATTCAGTGTAAAAAGTTCAGTCCATCTGAAGTCCTTTGTTTTGGAGAAGTTTACTAGTAGCCTCCCAACTGAGTATATGACATGCTTCATTTGGTGGTTAGCAATCTTGGGGCTCAGAACTAATCATTGAGAGAATTTTCTAAGTGAAATAAGTATAGAAAACAAGGAAATGCTCTCTGGATTTCTGCTAGACTCTAGTAATCAGAACACTCAGTGGGTGATTTTGACAAAATCACATAAGGGTGATTTTGTCACCACCTCAGTTTGGATCAATGAATAGTTAATCAGTGTCTCCTGATTGCCTATTGAGCAGAAACATAAATAAAAACACAGTCCAATGCCTATGGAAATTTCCCTTAACATCCATACATTTCTTTCAGTTGGAGAATATTGTCAAAGTAGTGATAAACTAAAGCTTCTGTTGTTTTTCAAGCTTTGGCCTCCTAATGGCTTAGAGAGCTATCTAGTGGCTCTGTCATGAGCCACTACATACGTTGTCTTTTCTTAATCCTAAAGAGTTCTCTAACATTTCCCTGCCCTTCTCTTCCTTCCTATAGGCCCATTCAGCAAGGCTTATCAGTATTAGCTGCTTCTGAAGCTGGTCACTTACCATTTCTAACAGTAGAGGCAGCACTTTCTTTCCTTGGTCTCAATACTTTCTTTCCTTTTTTGGGACCACTATGTGGCCCAAATATTTGTTTTTTCTTTCATATTCCTAAATCAGTAAGCTGAGTCTGACAAAAGCATCCACTGTTAAAACAAATATTTATTCCCTTCACATTTTTGTTTGAAAATCATATCTAGTGAATAACTCGCATTAGAACAGCATTTAACTCGGGCTACATCTTCATCTATGCTTGTCCTACCTAGCTCTTTTTCCCTTCTTCAGAGCTCTAATTTCACAAATGCCCTTGAAGATGTGCTACGTTTCTTACCTTTGATATCTTTGCAACTCATTTATTCTTTGGAGAGCTTTATGGCCCTTAATCCTGAGGACAAGTCCCATGAATTTTCCTTGGTCCTCAGCAGCCAATGGAATTGGCGGTACCTAATCTAACACTACCTTGTTCTAAGCACAGATGATTTAAAAGTAAATCTTAATTAGAGCATCCACAGGAATAATTCATCTTGTAATTTAAGGTAACAAATGTTATGCTACTCACCAGTGCTTAATGCCAGTATGGATGCTATCCTTTTTCTATATCATATGTTAGCCTCAGCCATGACTGTAAGGAAAACCTAAGTAGTTCAGTATCAAGCCATAGCAACCTACACCTAAGGCCAACCAAGCCAGTTAAAGCTTTGGAGTGGGCCCTTCATTCCAACT
This sequence comes from Sapajus apella, assembly GCF_009761245.1. Lineage (NCBI taxonomy): Eukaryota > Metazoa > Chordata > Mammalia > Primates > Cebidae > Sapajus > Sapajus apella. Next base: position 18,635,464 of record NW_022436981.1, on the reverse strand, counting down.
GGCAGGACCATGATGGTACTTTCTGACATGCATGAGCAGCATTTTTACTAAAGCTTGCAACATCCACTTTTTTGGCTCTTATGCCCTTTGCTGAGGTGCTGTCTTTGCAGAACCCCATAACTTCGCTGAACCAACATAACCTGCCTTTGTTTACCAGGCTTGTATACAGCCGTTATTGGGTAAAGGCATTCATGTTCCACCTGAAATTAGAGGCAGTCACTTTTGCTTAAAGTAGGTAAGACCTTCATGCCATTCCCTTAAGGTTTAGGAAGTTGGCCCATCTGTAAACAGGAACACCAAAAGCGGATGTGTCTTAACATACTGAAAATCTCGTGGGATTTTCACTCAAGGTGTAACGACACCTGCCCAAGTTATAACAGTAAAAATTCAATTGAAGAACATCTCATGGCTCAATTTAGCCTCTTTCAACTGCCAAGATCAAAATTATTTTCCCGCATATTAGAACTTAATGCCCAAAGTCATGGACACTGAGTACTTCAAAAGCCTCTGTAAAACTGTAATCTGTGTCTATATGTCATGAATAAGATCATACATGTTAGAATTTTAGAAGGCACACAATAAATAGCACCTCCCTTCCCCATTAAAGTCTGAAATAAGACATAGTAAGTTTTGACCTATGTCTTAGAAACCTGAAAGATCAAAATATCCACTAATTATTAATTAAACTAATACTAGAATGTAGTTTGCATCTGAAGGCAAATGAGTTGCTAAATATCTATCCAGGAAGTCAGACTTACCTGGTTGCTGGTACTAGATCAGGGCAGGCTTCCCTATTCAGAAACAGAGCTTGCCTCTCCAAAACTATGAAAAAGCAAAGAGGAATCTAATCCCTTGAGGCCACCAGAGAGCAAAAGGAAGGGAAAAAAAGGGAGTATTCCAGTTTTAAAATTTCAATTCAGATAAATGATGTCCTCTTCCCTAGTGAGAAGTGAGAGAGAAGCTGGAGCTAAGGAAGAATTTAACCCTAAAAGAACTCCTTTTACATGAAAGAAACTGCTGATGTTGGAAATACAGAATTCTTTAGCACCTCCAACATTTCCCAGTTTTTTAAATTTTTTTTTTAACCATAGGGTGTAAATGTTTTACTCCTTGAAGGAAAGACAGCAGGGAGTCTTTCCCTCACTTCATAGAAGTTGACACATACTTTTTGGTACATAAAATTTTATTGAAACATTTATGCCGATTTATTTTATTTATATAGTCCATGGCTTTTCACACTACAAAGATAGAGCTTAATATTTTTTAAGAGCCCCAAACCCACAAAGCCTGAAATATTTACTGTCTAGCCCTTTACAGAAAAAAGTTTCTAATTATCTGTCCTAGAAACAGGAAACATAACTTGATCATATTCAGGTCAGCTCCAGTGGCCAACAGAGAAAATCTTGATAAATTTGTTGGTAGTTCAGTGATAATACCCATTGTTTAATAAAGTAGGTTGGTAGACACTGCCACTGCTATGGCTTTTATTTCTAATTTGGAGTCTATGAAAACACTTTATTTGAGGAAGTAGCAAGAAGTTCATTGAGGAGGTAATATACAAGAAATATACTTAGGAATCTGCAGGTAAAAAATTTGCTACTGCTTGCAACACTTTTTGTAAGATCTTAGCTCCCACCAGATGCAAATTGTAAGCAAAAATAATTTTTCTTAAATCTTCATGCTAAAATACAATTTCTGTGTTGTCATATCAATGATAAGACAATGATAACAATATCAACCATAATAATAGCTCTACATTACATTGATAAAACATTTGTTATATGTCATACAACACTGTAAGCTATTTACTTAATTAATTCCATAATTCCTTATTCATTAATTCCTTCTAAAAAAAATCTATGAGATAGAAACTACTATGTCCATTAAACTGATGAGGGAACTGAGGCAAATAGAACATAAGTACTTTTGTCAATATCGATAAAAATGGCAGAGCCATATTTGAAAAAATAAGCTATCCTCTTAAAAAGTAAATCCCTGGCTAACTTACACATATATAGGCAAAGTATTTTGAAAGGAATGATATATGGTGGTCGATACTACTTAATTAAGAATAAACTGATACATGGATAATGGACATTTGAGTCCCCAGTATTCACTCCCCACTGGCTGTGTAAGCGAAAATATTGGCCCTATTCCCCTTGTAAGTGAGTAGATCAGGAATAGACAAGCTAAGTTACCTTAGGCCAGTGATATAGAAAAAGCAGCTAGCTAGCACCTTCTAAGAAAAAAAAGGTGATTCATTTTTTGTTTCATTGAATAAAAGCCAGAAAATATATTTCTGATGGCTTCTAGCAGCTAATGATTGAGTTAACCTTAGGATAAATGTTGTGCTATGGAAAGAAACTTGGTAACATGAGAATATGGCTGAGCCAACCAAACCTGAGCTCACCTTACCTCCTTTGTTCTTCCTATAGGTGAATATATGCATTAACTTACTTTTAACATGGTACTTGAGTTTGATTTCTTTTTTGGAATTAATAGCTGAAAGTGTCCAAACTAATAAAAAATTAAATCAGACTTAAAATCTTAAGTGTTTAGAGAACAATATTAAGCACTTTGTCTAACTTTTATTACTTTGCGCAAAGTAGGTGTCTTTAAACAGCTTGGAATATTGAGCTGATACGCTTAAGATATACTGGAATGAACACTTGGTGTGAGTAGATCTGGGTTCTTATTTTGACCTTGTTTGTAACACCATGAGATTACTTGATCAAATTAATTCAGGCCTCTAAGCCTGTTTCCTCTTTGAAGATGAGAAATTTAAATATGTTATCTGAGTCTATTTCAGGACCAACTTTCTGTGGCATCAATTTGAGCTGAATTTATACTAAATTTCATACTAATGTTTAAAAGAGGTTTTCCTTAAATCTCATATTAATTCATCTATATATAATCACATAGATATATACACACACACATAGGTGAATATATATATATATATATATATATATAAAATCACATATATACACACACATACATGCAAGATGTGTATACATATGATTATATATAATCACATATGTATGATTTTTTGGCGGTTTGCATACTGAATGAAGAGACAGCTGTGAGTTTTCAATGGCTTTTTATAACAATGACATAAATAACACACTAAATACAGTCATAACTAAAATAAGTCATATTTTTAAAAAACTGTTCACCTGAAATATTGGATTTTTTAAAAAAATTTTTGTGCAAACAGTAAAGGATAATAAATATCAAGGTTATTTGTGAAAATATGATATATTCTGACATCAATTTGAATCAAACTGGAAAAAAAAAGTCTTAGAAATATCTCATGACAATAATCAGTATAACTACAACACAATTTGAATGAATACATATTTTTTGTCTTACCTGATGTCCAGCAAATTAAAATGTATGTTGTAGCTTATAGTTGGGAATTTATGCAACAGCAGTAGAATAAGTGCCAGCCAAATTAACAAGTTGATTGTGCAAGCGACAAACCTCATTTTAGCTAAACCGCATTTGAAAAATTACATGACATTCTGCCTGGTAAATTTGAGATTTATCATGTTTACTGCTATCAAAAATAATGAAACAGCAGAGAATTTCAACATCTGACATTTAACCTGCACATTTTACTTTTCTTCTTACTAATCAATGCTTAATTCTGAAATATATTTTATGTTTTGTTACCCCTTTGGCTGTAAACTTTGATGTAGTCTTACCAACATTAGCTGAAGTGTAGCATCACATAAAGGTTATTTTTCTTCACTCTTCTCATTTTTAAGGATGAGAATTACTGTGGGGAAAATATTTTTTAAAGTTTACAGGAATATCCACAATTAAAGCATTTGCAAGTTGAGATAAAATTTGGTACTGTATCTTTTAAATCACATTAGCAATCCGTTGGTATGATTGATGTATGGTAACAGAGTTATTTAATGACAGATTTAAAGGTAAAGAATTGATATTTACTATAACTCCTGGTGGTGTACTTATGAATGGTTCACACCCATAAGAAATAAAATTTCCAGTTTCCATGTATGAAATATCAGACTTTTTCTTAAATCTCCAGTGAGAATTTCATGAGTTACTAGTGGTGTGAGTTACAAAGTAGACCACTACGATTGAAGAAAGTGAATGAAATAACATTTTTATATAGGGTTGAAACAATTACGGCTTGCTCGAGAAAGCTTGCCCATGATTTCTGCATGTTTGTATGTGAGGCATGGCACTGGACTCATGAGACTGATTTTCACACCAATCTGAATGCTCGTTTCGAATGCTGCATTTCAAACTCCCCCATTTTGTGTGTGTGTGTTGTTTTGTTTTTTTTGAGGTGCAATTTCACTCTTGTTGCCCAGGTTGGAGTGCAATGGCGTGATCTCGGCTCACCGCAACCTTTGCCTCCTGGGTTCAAGCAATTCTCTTGCCTCAGCCTCCTGAGTAGCTGGGATTACAGGCATATGCCACCATGCCCAGCTAATGTTTTTTGTATTTTTAGTAGAGACGGGGCTTCACCATGTTAACCAGGATGGTCTCGATTTCTTGACCTTGTGATCCACCCGCCTCGGCCTCCCAAAGTGCTGGGATTATAGGCGTGAGCCACCGCGCCGGGCCTCAAACTCCCATTTTAGAAGCAACAGACTTGCTCTGTTTTCATTGTTTTTGCTCCAATATTTTCAGAACCCTCCAAGGCTCTCAATAGTCAATTCATTCTCTTTGTGCCAAGTAAGAAAAATGAAAAAGTAACTGTATTGTATTATGCCATGGAGATTTGGGTGTTTTTTGCTACTCCAGTTTAACCTAGCCTATCCTGATAAATTCAGCCTCTACAGAAAGAATTCTGTATCTAGTAATGTGTCACTACAGCTGTTTAAAGTGTTGAGAAGTAGTTTAATCTTCTGGCTTAAACTGCTTGAAATTATCTTTAAATATAGGATAGGTACTGTAGACTGAGGCAAGGTTAAACTTCAGGAACAAAAAAAATTGGCTTCATATTTGAAGAAAAAAGGATTTAAAACAAAGAGCCAAGCCTTTGTAGTTCAGGGAATGATGCATTTCCTAGTGTGACAGAGAAGAGTAAATTGTCCAGTGCAGCTGGCATTTACAGTAAGAGATTGGTGGGAGTTGGCAATAATGGGCAGTAATGTAAAGTAAATGGCAAAATTAGAAAGTGACATTCTTTGAAAGGTCTTGAATGTTCTACTAAATAGTTTGAATTTTATGGAGCACGCAGTATCATAAAGTAGTCAAGTGACATCATCAAAACTGTTAAGGGAAAGTGGTAAAGTGGGAAGAATCCTAGAAGACTGGGTCTTGAGGCCAGTTAGGAGGTTTTTGCAGTAGTTCAGACAACACCTAATGAGGGCCATAATGTTATTCGAAAGACATAAAGAACTATAATGCTAATCTGTTAATTGTTTATTCAAAGCAGTTTCTACTTTACCATGTTACCTAAAGATTAACTTTCACTACATTTCTCACTATATTGATTGATGATTTCGATAGTAAAAGAAAAATGTTTAACATTGTGATTTTACTAAACAATATATGACATTGAATAAACTTCTGGGACTATCTTGACAATTACATTACTGTCTACCTTCAATTAGTTTACATGTAAACTGGATAAACAGTATATTCTTTTATTATTCTAAAACTCTGAAAAAATGAAATAGATTATTTCTATGAAATTACCTTAAAACCTTTGTGTCCTTATAAATTCATAAGAAAATTATTTTTAAATTAAGATAAAATAAATTACTATTAGACTGTAGATTATTTTTATATGATAGAGTTAAACATAAAATACATATATTCTCAAAGCCATAGTTTACTCATATTAATGGGGATTTTAATGGTGCCTGCTTAGTAAGATTATTATGGATATTAAATAAAATAATATTTGTAAAGTAATTGATTTATCTGACAAAGAGTAGACTATAGAAACATTAGTATTAATATTGTTGCTATATCAATCATCAAATGGAAGTAACAGACCAAAAATAGAAGTAAAAAAAATGAAGTGACAAATGAGTCATTTAATATGACAAGTACTGGCAATAACGTGTTTTCTTTTGCATAGCTTTTAAATAAAGAAATAATTTTAAAATTTAAAAACCTGTAAATATTATAATTGTCTAAATTATTTTTTCCATCCATTCAACTGATTTTAGTAAGCATCTATGATGTACATTATTCAAGTTTCTGAGCTGGAAAGATACAAAAACACAGTTCTAGCCCCTAAAATTTTACATTCAAATGGGGGAAAAGCCATTTTTAAAAGTAAATATTATTGAAAACATAATACACTAATAAAATTGCATGCAAAAGGTAATAGGAATATAGCTAATTAGACCACTTAAATACCTTTTTTAATAGATGGTAGGGTTTTACAGAGCAATTAGGTATCTTTGTTGAATCTTGATGGGAAACAGTTTATTAAGGATATGATGGTGGAAAACTGAATACAGAAGTAGAAACAATACACACAGGCACATAAGACCAAATACATAGTAATGGTACATAGTGCTTTTGCTGACAGAGAGATGAATGGTAACGACGGGAATAAAAATCAGAGGTCTATTTTACAGGTAAGAAAACTGAGATGGAAAGGCTATGGTTTGTTTGACCCATTCAGTCAGCAAATGTGAGGGCACTGATTGGAACACAGATATTTTCTGAAATATTTTTGATGTTCTACATTGCTTTAATTTTCAAAGATATTTTTTCAAATCACCTATTTTTAAACATGAAACACATGCTTCCTTTTGAAGCGATATCTCAGTAGAGTAGTGTTTCTCAGCTGGCCAATTGGCCTCTATTTATCTTGTAATGTTTCCAAAACACTTAAAAATAATACCATGGTCTGCCATCATTTCTAGTGAAAAGTACTGATGAATTATAAGCAGAGGATTTGGAGATACATCTCCTTTGACACAACAGCAGTGAATAAATGGGTGGCAGGGGGTCGGGATGTGATCAGCAGTGGGCCATGTGGAAAGAAAAGGAAGCGTACTTCAAGTTCTATTTATACATCAGACAACAGACAGCATGAGGTAGGGAGCAAATTATTTACTGACCGCAGCACAAAACATGAGTTTGAAGTAAGTATATCAAAATTTGTCTTTCAATTATAAAACATGTCCCTATGCTCAAGTAGCTTATTCTCCAACAGGTTAAATAGTACATGTGTATTGGTATTAGAAAAATGAAGGATGCAAGTGTAGCATTAAATCCATAGGAAGTGGAAAGAGAAGAAAACATTATTTTTCATTGGAGAACTAAAAACAAAGTTAACTGAAGAGAAATGATGTGTAGAACCCTTGAAGGGAAAGCATAATTTACACTGAAAGATCTGTAGGGGCTGGTGTGAGGGCCTTGGTGAGTAATTCATTGGGGATGCTTTTGAAATTTGGTAAGCAAATGACAGGAAAGAGAATCTTCTTTTTGTCATGTTAGAGAATCATATTCCTATATTCCACTAAATGAATTCATCTGTGTTTTATAATACTGAAATACGGCTAGTTGGTGGATGTAACATGTGCATTTCATAAAACTATAACTTCCCAAAAGTACATCAGGTCAATGAGAAACTGAATGGTGTCATTTGCACAGTCTTATGTAAGATGTTTTGGCTACGTATTAATTTTTAGCTTAAGGTATGCTTTTTGTTGACAAATAAGAAAATTTATACAACTATTGGAAAATGTGTGTGTGTGTTCCCCTATGAAATATTTATATACCTTTGGAGGAAAGAAATTATTTTAAACTGACCGTGGCTTGTATTACTTTGCCAATAATAATGAATATAGAGCCAAATGACTAACATAATTGGCCCTTCTGAGATGAAAGGAGCAGTGGGGAACCAGAGAAATTCAAAATGATCACCTTTCTTCAATTAGTAGAGGCTTTTTGAAAAGGAAGAAATATATATTTTCTATATTTTTTTCACTCTGCAACAGAGTTAACTATATCGTCTTGGATATACCCAGAGATCTTCTGGGGAGAGTCTGTACTATTTTATCATTCTGATAGTGCTTTTTCTATGCTCTCTAAATCTAGAAGCAGAGAAACAGGCACCTTACTTCCAAAAATAATGTTAATTCATCACATCTTTTTCTGTTATTTATTCACGTTAATGTAAGAGATCTTCTTGGAGCATCTGAAATGTGACACATACGACAGAAGCATGCAATATAAAGACAGACATGCAAATAGCTGCAAGTCAAGGCAAAAGGAACAGTAGGGCAGCATGCATAGATGGCATTGAGGAAGAGTTAACTATTGGTCTCTAGGACTGCTAATTGAAAACTTCCTGGGCTGAATGGCCTAACGATTTTCTTTAAAAAAATAATTAAAAATTCAGAACAAGCCTGGGAACAGTGGCTTACACCTGCAATCCCAGCACTTTGGGAGGCCAAGGCAGGAAGATGGCTTGAGGCCAGTAGTTCCAGACCAGCCTAGACAATATAGCAAGACATTATTTCTACAAAAAATATTTTAAAAAATTAACGGGGCATGGAGGCAGGTACCTGTAGTCTTAGCTACTTGGGAGGCCAAGGTGGGAAGATACCTTGAGCCCAGGAGTTTGAGGTTACAGTGGACTATGAACATGCCACTGCACTTCAGCCCCTGGTCAACACAGACCTTGTCTCTTTTTTAAAAAAAAATCAGAACAGTAATGTTTTTAATACAACAGTCTCACAAATTAAATGATGCTTTTTGTTCTTTTCCCCATTTTAAAAAAGAGGAAGTTAAGGCTTTGGGTGTTTAACTGACTTGTTTAATAGAGCAGGACTGCTAAGTGGCAGCATTGGACGGAGGACCCAATCATGATGGTATTTGTCTGGTATTAAATGTTTACTATGTGCCAGGAACTGTGTTAAGCACTCAGTATTTTTTCTTCTCATTTAATATTCAGAGGAAACTATACAGTAGAACCTATTAATGGAGTATAATGAGAGGCAGAAATACAGTATATTGGAAAAATGTAACATATTATTTTCAGGTAATATATACCACATGAGAAAACTTGTCAAATTAAGAAGAGACATTGGGAAAGAGTTATAAGAACTTGTGAACACAAAAATGTCTTTAGTAATTCAAACCTGATAGTGTTCTGCTGACTTAATTATAATGTAAAATAAAACAGGAAGATATTTGTAAATTTATGTTTTCTCACCTATATTTCCTGTTGGCCATTGCCTCATGTCAAGAAACCCACAAGAAACAGCTCAGCTTGAAAGAAAATGTGGCTGTCCATTTTCCTGAATGATGTGTTTCTTCTCCTTCATAGTAGCCAAAAAGAGAACATAAGTGAGATGTACAATTGAAACAACACAAATGCTATATTATTTTGTAGTTGAGGAAAACTGAAGTTTCAGTAAATTACCCAAAGTCTCACAGATTGGCAAATTGAACTTAGGCTTTCTGACTACAAAGATTGTTTAACAAATATACTACATTCTTCACCTTGAGTACTTACCATGCTACATCTTAACAAAGACCTTCTTCTGATGCAGGTTTGTGAAATAGTCTAGAATACATGAAAATTTACCACATCAAATCACTTCTGATGAACTGGTAATTCATGGTGGCTGCCAATATTAATAGCAGGAATTGAAAAGTTAGGGCCTGTGGTGTGCGTCATCTAGAGTATGCAAATTTATGATTAACTTGATAAGCTTCTAGGATGCCAACTGGACTTAAAAGTTGCTTTTAAAGTGTTCTTTCATATTCATTCTGTGATTCTAAGCAATAATCTATATGGACAAAGAAAAATGAAGATTGAGTGTATGTTAATAGAAAATATATGTGCTGTTTCCTAGTGACTCTGTTTCTAAAACAGGGAAGTAACCCCCCATGGTATCATGTATGTGTAATTTCATTACATTTTAATAATAGGGAAACTTCATTGAAGATTTATGCTGGCCTTAGATGGACAAATTATAAATTTATATATAGAAGTCACTGAAGCGTTAGTATCCATTAATGGACAAAAATAAATTTATTATAACTCACTATAATGGATTAAAAAAACACCACATTGACATAATGTGAGCAGTGTCTCAAGAGGAGAAAGTTAGAAATAAGCTATTTACCTGGCTCTGGAGAGAAGGTTCACATGATTAAAGAAGGGGAGCACTACACACTGGGATCTGCTGGGGAGAAATAGGGGAGGAACAGCGGGGGGAGGGGAGTTGGGGAGAGATAGCATGGGGAGAAGTGCTAGATGTGGGTGATGGGGAGGAAGGCAGCAGATCACACTGCCACGTGTGTGCCTATGCAACAATCTTGCATGTTCTTCACATGTACTCCAAAACCTAAAATGCAATAAAATTAAAAAAAGGAGAGTCTTTTAGGTTGGGGAACTAAAAATGGAAAAAAATGGGAATATAAGAATTTACAATTAATGAGCATAATTAAGATTTTAAAGCAACTGTTGATAAGTAAACTCATTTTCACCAGATGAACAAATAATTGTTTCTTGATAAGAATATCCTGAAACAAAAGGTGATTCATGGATTTAGTCTTATTTTTCCAGCACAAAACTTCTCTGAAACCAGTAACTAAGTCATGTTCCCATAGGTGGTCTACAATCTTATCTAAAATCATGTTGACAACAGATGACACTATGTGAGACCCCTTCTGGTTGTCGATTCATGGGCCCAAAGTGGGAGTCCCAGAGATCCCCTTTCATTCTAGATGTGCCCATTTGTAGCACTGATTACATAATTAATAGTTTCTGTCATTCTGACATGTATCAAAAGGTAGTGAAAACAAATTTTTAATTTGGAAATAGACACATGGTCTTTTATTTACTCTTTTTGTTGAAATTTAACTTACATGATTATATTTGTCATTTACTAATATTTACTTTGTAAGGGACATTAAGATTTCCACATTGTTGCTATAATCATAAACTCCAAAAAGGTCATGTTAGCAAATTATTTATTCATTAGTCTTAGGTGTGTCAGTTGGTACTGACTGCAGACTGACTTATGCATACCAATGACCATTATTTCTATTTATTCATATTAAAGTATTTACTTGTAATAATATTTTTATTCTACATCATTGGGTAAATATTTCACATTAAGATAAATGCCATAAAATTAACATGCCACTAAATTTTCTGCATTCTTTAACCTAATAAAGAACACAGCATGACTGTTACTAATTAAACTTAGACTTTTATATTTCAACTCATAATGTTCCCAAATATATAAAGGTACAAGAAAACAAATATCCCCAGAGTTTTATTAAATTACACATATATCTTTCTCTTTTATTTCAGAAACTTCTAATTTTCTTCTAAATCTTCATTGGTTGCCTAGTGAGTATAAGTTGACTAACATGCTGGATAGTAACTGTCATAAACATGATATTTTTTTCATTGAAATAAAGTTCAGGCTGAAAAATAGTAATTTCTCATGGCAAAATTGCAGGATTAATATTAAAGTTTAACTCACATTAGTTAGTAAAAATATGCTCTTTCATCTTGCATGGGATATCAAAGTGTTTTTAGTTGAATCCCTTGACAAAAGTATGCTTTACAACTAAGGGATAGTATGTGTGGGATTATTAAAGGATGTCATTGCAGTGATTATTAGCTACTTCTTGCTTTGTCTTCTTTGTATTATGGCTCATCTAAACACACTTGAGTGCTATTTTTTAAGAATAAGTGTCAGGGTGTAAATTGGTATTTGAGAAGTACTTTGTGTCTGTTTTTTGATGTGCCTATATCATATTTAAATGTCTTCTGTTGAGGTAATGATTTTTCTAAATTTTACAGGTGAAATATTTACATGGTTTCTCAAATTCCTCATTAAATTGATGAGCAAACAGACTTAAAGTTATGCTTTGTATTTCTCACAAAATCAAAACCTGAATTTGACATTCTGACGGTGGCCAAATATGTTTCTTTCAAGTCAAGATGAGGGGGAAACAGTTGGTTTTAGAAACACCCCAAATCTATTGAATCAAATTTGATTCTGTATGTTTTTCTTCTGATCTCCATTCTTACCACCACACACAATTCTCCCATGTTGACTTCTGAAGTAAATCAATCTGTAATGGGCCACATGAAGAGCCATCTCAAATAACTGGGAGAGCTGACCCTTACAGCCTCCTTCTCACCTCTATCAAACAAAATGATAAAAATGGCAGTGACAGCAGCAGGACCTATTTACTTGGCCTGCATTACCAGGATCACCAGATGTGAAGGCTTATGGACACCTAAACCTTGCAGCTATATTTGACTTGTATTTATATTTAGTCTTTCCATTTTATAGTATATTTTTGTGTAGCAAGCTGTGGTACATTTCCAGAATCACTATAAAGCAAACAGGAAATCTCTGATGTTGTAATACATGTGTACAATGTGTAATGATCAAATTAAGGTCTTTAGGGTATCAGCCACCTCAAATATTTTCTTTATGAGTTGGGAACATTTCAGTTTTCTCTTCTAGCTATTTTGAAATATAAATAAATTGTTAACTGCAGTCACCTTACGGTGCTATTGAAGGCTTGAAGTTATGTCTTCAATATAATTCTATGTCTGTACACGTTAGCCAGTATCCCATCATCTCCACCATTAGAGAGTGTGATGCTTCCATCTTTGTTCTTTTTGCTCCACATTGCTTTGGTTATTTGGAGTCTTGGGATTCAGTATAAATTCTTGTGTTGTTTGTTTGTTTGTTTGTTTGTTAAGTTCTGTGAAGAATGTCACTGGTATTGTGATACAGAGTGCGTTGACTCTGTAGATTGCTTTGGGAATTATGGTCACTTAAAAAATATTCTTCTGATCCACAAGCATTAAGTATCTTTTCATTTGCATGTGGCCCCTTCAATTTAATTTCATCCATGTTTTGTTGTTTCCCTTATAGAGATCTTTTAACTCCTTGGTTAAATTTATTTCTAGGTATTTTTTGTAGCTATTGTGAATGGGATTATTTTCTTGATTACATTTTCAGCTTCTTTGTTATTAGTGTGTAGTAACACTGTTGGTTTTGTATATTGATTTTGTATCTGTGCTTTACTGATTTTTTAAATCAATTCTAAGTGTCTTTTGGTGTAGTCTTTAGGCTTTTCTTTATATAGGATTATATCATCTGCAAAAAAAGAGAGTTTGACTTCCTCTTTTCCAATCTAAATGGCTTTTATTTTTTATTCTTGCCTGATCTAGTTAAAAATTCTAATACTGTGTTAAATAAGAGTAAGGAATGTGGGCATAAAAACTTGTCTTGTTCATACAGTATTCTTTACCTGCAGAATTTTTTTCTTTTATTACATTAAATATATCATCCCAGTCTCTCCTAGACTTATGTGACCTGACGCTTTTTTATCTTTATGTTTATACAATACTTCTTCCTTTGTCTTTGATTTTGGACAGTATGGCAATAATGTCCCTTGAAGAAGGCTTTTCTGGGTTGAGCCTATGTGGGGATCCTTATGCTTTTTGTGTTTGGATGTCTATATCTCTTGGAAGACTTGGGGAGATTTTAAGCTATAATTTTGTGAAATAGGTTTTCCGTGCCTTTATCCAACTCATCTCCTTCTAAAATTCTCAAAATTCAAATATTTGTTCTCTTCATGGTGTCCCATATGTTCTGTTAGCTTTTTTCATTCTTCAGCTTTCTTTTTTTTCTTCTTTTTTGTCAATGTTAGTATAAACAACTTATCTTCAAGTTTGTAAACTTTTTCTTCTGCTTAATCTAGTCTGAGTTTGTCCAACAGCAGCCATGGGCTATATGCAGCCCAGGATGTCTTAGGATGTGGCCCAACACAAATTCATAAGCTTTATTAAAATGTTAGGAGACTTTTCAAGATTTCTTTTTAACTTATCAGCTATCATTAGTATAGTGTATTTTATGTGTGACCCAGGACAATTCTTCTTCTTCTATTGTAACCCAGGGAAGTCAAAAGATTGGACACCCTTAATCTAGTCTGTGATTGAAGATCTTGATTTTATTTTTCATTTAATCCACTGCATCATTCAATTTTAGAATGTCTATTTGGTTCTTTTAGAATAATATCTATTTATTTTGTTTTTTAATTTCTCATTCAGCTTCTCAACTGTTTTCCTGGTTGTTTTTGCATTCTTTATCTGCATTCTGTGGTATCTCATGATTTCTTTAATATCATTATTTCTAATTATTTTTCCAGAATTTCTGGAGTTTTATTATTAGAATTTCTTAGTAGAAATTATTAGAAAAATGAAAATCAAAACTACAATGAGATACCATCCCACACCAGTCAAAATGGCTATTATTAAAAAGTCAAAAAATAACCATTACTTGAGAGGTTGCAGGAAAAAAGAAAAACTTATAAACTGCTGTTGGGAATGTAAATTATTTGAGCCATTGTGGAATGCATTTTGGCAATTTCTCAAAAACCTTAAAACAGAATTACCATTCGACCCAGCAATCCCAGTATTGGGTATATGCCCAAAGGAGTATAAATCATCCTACCAAAAAGACACATGCACATGTGTGTTCACTAAAGCACTATTTACAATAGCCAAGACAGGGAATAAAGCTGAATGCCCATCAGTGGCAAACTGGATAAAGAAGACATGATGTATATGCACCATGGAATACTGCACAGCCATGGAAAAATAAGAACATGTTCTTTACAGCAACATAGTTGAAATTGGAAGCCATTATTCTAAGCAAACTAACTCAGGAACAGAGAACCAAATACCACATGTTCTCGCTTGTAAGTGGGAGCTAAACATTGAGTACATTTGGACACAAAGAAAGGAACAACAGACACCAGGGCCTACTTGAAGGTGGAGGTTGGGAGGAGGGTGAGGATCAAAAAATATATATTGGGTACTATGCTTATTACCTGTGTGATTAAATAATCTGTACACCAAATTCCTGTGACATGCAATTTACCTGTATAACAAACTCGCGTGTGTACCCCGAACATAAGGGTTTTAAACAAGGGAGAAAATTATTGTGTTCCTTTGGAGTTGTCATAAAATTTTTGTTTTTTCATGTTTCTTGTGTCTTTACATTGATATCTGTGTATCATTGAAGGTATCAATATACAGACACAAGAAACATGAAACAGTTACTTCTTCCAATTGTTTGGATTGGTGTTCATAAGGAAAGACAGTTTCTAAAGATGTATTTATAGTATTGTTCAGGCAAGGCATGACTTTGGTTCTAAGTAGACACAGTAATGTAATCTCCATGTGAGCTCTTTAGCTGTAATCAGTGGCAGTGGTGTCAGTTCCTCAGTAGCTTAGGCTGTGTTTGTTAATGGAGGCTGTGACAAGGCTTTGTTGGGAATGAGGATGCCAGGCAGTCCAGTCCTTGGACACCAGTAATGATGGCAACAAGCTTAATATGTTGATCTTTGGGCCGCTGGTGGTGATGTGGGTACTGGTATTGCTAGGTCTAGGCAGGTTGGTTCTTGGATCTCCAGGCAGCTTGCTTGGGTTCTGGCAGTGAGAGTGAGGAGTTGAGTGCATGAATTAGTCCCCTCAACCCCCAGGTAGTATACATGTTATTAATGGTGATAGTAGCAGATGCTGGCCAACCCTCAAGCCCCTGAGTGGCACAGGTGCCAGGAATGGCATTAACAGGCTGGGCAGGCCAATCCCCAGGTTCCTTGGGTGGCATATACAGGCGAATGCCAGCAGTGGTGGTAGCAAGCTGGGTAGCTGATCCCTGGGTCCTCAAAAGGTGCATACAGGTGCCAGTGGTGAGTGGGGTGAGCACTTCCTTGTTCCTCTGGATGATGCTTCCATATACTGGTAGCAGTGTGCAGGGAAGGCCTATACCTAGGTCACAAACAACACACACAAGCAGTGATGGTGGGAGAGCGGGCCCATTCTCATATACCCAGAACGTGTGCATGGATGTCTGCAGTGGTGGTAATAAGCGGGGTGGGCCTGCCCACAGGTTCCTCCACATGTTGTGCATAGATGCCAGCTGTGGCAGGCTAAGCTGATCAATCTCCAGGCCCTAATTATTCTTTTTGATCAATATTTTACTCATCAGAATTTACCATGTTGATGAATTATGCATGCTTCCTAGTACATATAAGCCAGAGTTTCTTTGTAAACATACAAGTGGACTTGCTAGATCATAGAGGGTAAAAACATTACATTTTTCTTAACGATGTCAAATCAGTTTTTCAAATGCCATCATCTATTTCTAGCCCTACTGACATTATATAACTGTTCTAGCTATTTTATAATCTTGGAAACACCTGAAATTTTCAGACTGTAAAATTTTTGCCAATAAGGTGGTTATTTAAAAAATTCTTAATCACAGTAATTGCATTCCCTGAGTACTAATAAATATCAGCAGTTTGTCCCATGTATTAGAAATTTGCATTTTCCCTTTCAAGAAGAGTTGTCCTAAGACTTACATACTTTTCTGACTGTATTAATTGCTTTTTTCTTATTAGACTGTAGAAGTTTTAGTTTGTCTGTACTGGTTAATACCTATCTTCTGTCAGTTGCATGTTATACAGATGTCTTCTTGCTGTTTCTAACTGTTCTTTCCTTTATTTTCTTTATTGTCTTCAGGTTAACAGACTTTCTTAGAATTTTAAATTAAATGTATTATTTTAAATGATACAAACTGTATATATCATGTACAACATAGTATTTTGAAATGTCTACATATTGTAAAATGGCTAAATCAAGCCAATCAACATATACATTACCTCACATACATATCAATTAATGTGATAGTAACACTTAAATTATACACTTCATAATTTTTCAAGAATATATTAATATGTTGTTATTAACTAGGGTCACCATTTTGTACAATAGGTATCTTTAACTTCTTCTAATTAAAATTTTATATCGTTGGACGATATAAAATCCTCTCCAGTCCCTGTTAACCAACATTCTACTCTCTGTTTCTTATGAGTTCAACATATTTAGACTCCCCATATAATTGAGATCATGTTGTATTTGTCTTTCTGTGCCTGGCTAATTCATTTTCTATGGTGCTCCCCAATTTCCTCTTTTGTTTTGCAAATGACAGGCGTTCTTTCTTTTTTAAACCTGAATAGTATTCCATTTTGTATATATACTACATTTTCTTTATCCATTCATCCATTGATGGACATTTAGATAGATTTTTATAAATAGCTATTACAAATAATGCTGCAGTAAACACTGAGGTACAGATATCTTTTTGACATACTCATTTGGTTACCTTTGGATGTATGCCCAGGAGTGGGATTGCTAGATTATATGATAGTGCTCTTTTTTTATTTCCTTGAGGAACCTAATATTGTTTCCCATAATGGCTGTTCTAATTTGCATTCCTACCAACAATATTCAAGTGTCCCCTTTTGCCACATCTTATTTAATACTTGTTATCTTTCATCTTTTAGATAATAACCATTCTAACTGGCAGGAAGTAGTATTTCATTGTGGTTTCTATTTATATTTCTCTACTGATTAGTGATCTTGAGTATTCTTTTCATATACTGTTGGCCATTTGTGTGTTTTCTTTTAGGAATAGTCTATTCACGCCCTTTACTCATTATTAGAGTTGGAATATTTGTGTTCTTGCTATTGAGTTTTTTCAGTTTCTTCAATATTTTAGATACTAATCTTTAACAGATATATGGTTTGCAAATATTTTCTCCAATTCTGCAGCTTGTTTCTGCACTATGATGATTATTTCCTTGCCTGTGCAGAAGATTTTTATGTTGATGTAATCACATTTGTCTATTTTTTCACTTTTATTGCCTGTGCTTTTGGGTCACATCCAAAAAAATTTTTCCTCAGACCAATGTCATGAACTGCTTTCTCAAAAAGATTTCTTCAACTAATGTTACAGTTTCAGGTATTACATTTAAGTCTTTAATCTTTTGAGCTTATTTAATTACATGGTGTGATGTAAAGGTTTATTTTTATTAGTCTGCATGTGGATAACCACTTTCCTCAACACCATTTATAAAAGATACCATCCCTTTTTTGGCGTCTTTGCCAAAATTAATTGGCTTTAAATAAATATATTTGTTTCTGGACTCTATGTTTTGTTCCCTTGGACAGAGTATCTGCTTTATGCCAGTTTCATGCTGTTTTGATTATTGTAGCTTGGTAGTAGATTTTGAGCTCAAGCAGTATGCTGTCTCTACGTTTGTTCTTTTTGATGAAGCTTGCTTTGGCTATTCAGGATTATTTTGTGGCCACAAAAATTTTTGAATTTTTAATCTATTTGTGTAAAGAATGTTATTGAGATTTTGACAAGGATTGCATTGAATCTGTAGGTCACTTTGAGTAGTATGGACATTTAAGCAATGTTTACTCTTCAAATATATGAACAAAGGATATTGTTTCCTTTATTTGTGTATTCAGTATATTTCATCAGCACTGTTTTGAATGTACAGGTATTTTACCTCTTTTATTAAATTTATTCCTAAGTATTTTACTTATTTAGTTATTTTGATATTTTATTTACTTATTTATTTTGTAACAGGAATTTTTCTCTTGAATTATTTTTTGTTTTATTTTTAAATGATAGTTCTATTTAAAACATTGCTATTTCTTTAATGATTTGTTTTCCAGATTTAATAAAACTTTTTTTATCTTAAAGTAGCTGTAGTTTACATTTAGTTGTATACATTTGTGAACCAAGATGAAATAGTTTTTCTCTCTAGAGTTCAGAAATTATTAGTACTTCTTATTTTTATAGTAATATAGTTATTTATATAAGTTTAATAATAATCTGTTCTCTATATAACAGAACATAGTGGAAAACATTTGTAATATCACCTAGTTATCTTGGCTTCTTTTTTGTATAGTTTGTTGTTAGTATATAGAGACATTACTAGTTTTTGTTGATTTTGTATTTTGCAACTTTGCTGAATTTGTTAGTTCTAATGGTCTTTTTAGTTGAGTCTTTAGTGTATCCATATAAAAGATTATGTTGTTTGCAAACAGGTACAATTTAACTATTTCTTTTCCAATTTTGCTGCTTTTTGTCTTTTTTTTTTATGCTCATTGCTTTGGCTTGGATTTCCAGGATTATGTTAAATACAAAGCACCTTCAGCTTCTTCCTGACCTAAGAAGTGTCAATGTCAATTATTCCGTCCTCTTTAATATTCTGAATGAGCTTGATAAGAATTGGTGTTTGTTCATTAAATTTTTAGCAGTATTTACCAGTGAAGTCATTAGCAGGGATTTTCTTTGATAAGAAACATTTTATTACTGATTCAATCCTCTTATTTGGTATCTCTTATGACCCTTTGTATTTCTGTGGTATAATTTGTAATGTGTCCTTTTCCATTTTTGATTTCATTTATTTGTCTCTACATTAACAGTGACATGCTTATAGAGTAAAGCATAATATCTTCTTTTTTCATATATTTTTCACTAAGTTATGCATCTAATTGTATTATTTTCACTTTTCCCCAACTTTCAGTAATTGAAACTTCAAATATCAGAAATATTCAAAGTCTCCCATTGGTTTTACCATACTATATAAAGCTCTGGACTGAAAATTATTATTCGAAGGCAATTCTAGAATGTAAGGATCAACCCGAAGACAGCAAAGGCTTAACTAATATTTGTAGATTTAGATGACAAGTAGTACAATGTGTCATAATGCAGAATGTTTCTCTAGAAGGATAGCTGACTACAGGCCTAGAATCTATTGATAAACTTACATTTTTAACAAACCAATGATTGGAGTTGCAATATAATCCTGATATGGGAGGCATAGTCTACACACAAATTGAATGTGCCTTTATGATTAAAGCTGAGAATTAGCTGTATTTGAAAGCAATTCTGTAGAGAAGTGGAAAAGAATTTTGATAGCCTTTTAAGTGAAAGATATAAAATAATAAAAATCAGCATCCCAGTTGAAGATAATGAATTATTTTACATTAGATTTACGTGTACTCCCTACTGAAATTCCACAAATAATGAGTCAAATATTTGTTAAAGCTAGCAACTCTTAGAATAAAACAAAAGGAGAAAACAGACAAAATCTTGGAAGCTAAAAAAAAAAAAAAAAAAAAAAAACCAATTAAACAAGAAGTAACAGACTTAGGAGATCTGAGAATTTGGAAACTGAAATTGGCAGTGAAAAAAGTGGTAAAGCATGATGATTTATAGTGTAGCACCTACAAAAGCCTCAGGAAGTGGCAGCGGTAGATAGCTAGAAGGGTGAGTAAAAGTGAAATAAAAATTCCACTAGTTAAATGTTTTCAAGCTGATACATTTTTCACCAAACCATCTATATGCTGACATATCCAGCAGCCTTTGAATAAAATCAGACTAATTTTTAACCTTAGTATGTCAAAGTGTTCTGCATAACCCACTGAGCCCAGTGAGATGTACAAGGACATCCAGATGACAAGAAGTTTCAAATTTGTACAAGATATTTTCTTAATTAAATGCTGGGTTTTTAATTTCCCGTTTTGATTGCAATTTGTTCTCTAAGCATTATGTCATCCAAGTTAAATTAAATTTAGTCAATACATCTGTATCTTACACAACTCTAAAAGGATTTATTTTAAGTTACAGTATAAAATTATTCCTCAATAAAATTGCGAAGTAGGTTTCTTATAACAGAAAGAATAAAAATATTAAGTGCTTGTTACAGTTTTGAGAAACTCTAAAAATTAACACATTTTAAAGCATTTTAAACACAAATTGTTACTTCTTAAATGTTTTATTTTCTGTCTATTCATTTACAAGTATGACATAGATAAGTAATGTAAAATGTCTGTAAGTTACTAGAAGGGAAATTTATTGCTTTTTTTTTAAAAAAAACAAAGGAACAACTTAGCCACTTTTTTATTCAATAGGATGAGTTCCAAATTATTTCTCCAAAATCAAAATAAAATTAATTTTCAAAACAAGATGGTAGATTAGTAATCTCCATAAGTTTTTACTAATATTTTAAGTAACCTGGAGAAATATGCGAATATCCCAGTAAAAATATCCCAGTAAACAACTTGCCAAAATTATCATATTGAGAATATTTAAAAATGACAATTTTTATACAGACATATTATCATGCTTCCAAAATTTACACAACTATAAAGTAATGAGTCCACATTCAAACTAGGTCTTCTGAGCAAAGATCCAATATTCCTACTGTTAAAATGATTGCTCTTAATCAGCTTTCGGTAATATAAATGTACATTTCTACTAAACCACTGGAATTTCCACAGTAACTGGAATATAAAGAAAGTAAGGCAAAATATTTTTTAATGTGTCTAAAGAACACAAAATCCATATTTAATGTACTTGTTCCTCAATCTTCCATTAATGCTTCCACCAGATTGTTACCGTATATAAACTCCTGCTACTCATTTCACCTAATCCCGCCCTCCCTGGCTGCTTATCTCCATATTGGGAATAGCAGTTTTTTAGCTTGTAAACCTTCTTCCTGCACTCTCACAATCAGTCAGTCAATCAATGTGTGTGTGTGTGTGTGTGTGTGTGTGAAATCCTCTCTCATTTCCTTTCTCCGCAATAAAATCCAAAAGTCTCATGGTTTGAAAGAGTGTCACATAATGCAAATAATTGAGGGAAAATAACATTTTTATGTGGTTAATGCCTTAACTTATTTTAATCATAGACTTTTAGATAACCAAAAGGCATACTAAAATGTTAGTGGTCAGTACGCCTTCTTAGAGTTTTCAACAGGCGGCTATTTTCAATATAAATATTCTTACATTAAATGTCCAAACTCCAGCATTGCCTGAGGGAAAATGTTCACCTGCAGGAACCACTCCCATCAGTGAGAGTAATATTAAGGACTGCCTTGTGCTTGTGTCTTATGTATATATGTATGTGTGAGTGTATGTATGCACAATATGTGTACTTTTTTATTTGCATAGTCTTTGTGTACCTATTTTCCCATATTTTGAGAAGCATGAATCTGTTTTTCTTCTGTACCCTCCTCCGCAGCCAGCTGCTGGTTGATAGTAGAAATCAGTGCTGAATTTTTAACAATGTTGAAAAATCAGAGGAAGAGTTGAAAATTACATTTGATTAAAAGCTGATTGCTAGAAATTAGGTTAAATATGGAAAATCACTACTGACACCTCTATTCCTCCTCTTAACTATTCGAAAGTGTGAACCTTAAGAAGAATTAAAGCTGATGATTTCCAAGACAGCTTGAGGAAGACCATTAGACTATAGGCATTTTTGAAGCAAAGTGATAGATTGTGAAATAAAGTATACTTAATAAAAGATATTAGACTAGTAAATACAAAGCATATATGATTCTATCTAATCATATATGAGTAAAGAATTGTTCACTTTTTTAAGCACAGGGAATCTATTTGACTCTCTAAACATTGCCTCAAATAAGCAGCAACATATCTGGAAGATTAGGAATGAGATTTTCTAATTTGTGTTAATTGTAACATACATTGTTGAGACAGATTATTTGATTATGTTGCACATGGGAATAGTACCGAGAGTAGCATTTGTATTTTGTTTCACTAGAGATTAAACAGACAACACACATCAGTGATTAACTTTTAGATCTTCTTAAATCCTTAATTTTCAAATGTATTATGGATAATCATTATGGCATAAATCTAATGGCTTCTGAAGGCTATATAATATGACATAACTACTTAAGATATAACTACTTAATATTATAATGTACATTGAAATGACAAAGTTTCTCATTCAATATATTTTTAACATATTTTGTTATCACCAATCTTCTAATTGGAAAATTGAATCTTTTAAATTGTAAGAAAAAAACAATAAATATAGGAACCTAGCATTGAAACAATGGGCTCCATCCAAAATTTGAATGAAAGTTATTGAAGAAAGTCCTGGCACAACAGAAAAATCTCCTGAATCACTAGTTTTCTGCCTTTCACATATATATATATATATATATATATATATATATATATATATATATATATGTATTAGTCGGTCAGGAGATGTGATGGTTAATATTGAGTGTCAACTTGTTTGGATTGAAGAATGCAAAATATTATTCTTGGATATGTCTATGCGGGTGTTGCCAAAGGAAATGAACATGTGAGGCAGTCAACTGGGAGGACATACCCAGCCTCAGTCTGGATGGGCCCTATCTAATCAGCTGCCAGTGTGGCTAGAATAAATCAGGCATAAGAAAGTAGAATGAACAGACTTGCTCTGTCTTCTAGCATTCATCTTTTCCCCATGCTGGCTGCTTCCTACGCTCAAACATAAGATTTAGGTCTTGGACTCTTGGACTTATACCAGTGATTTGCCAGGGGCTCTTGTGCCTTCAGCCACAGACTGAAGGCTGCACTGTTGGCTTACCTACTTTTGAGGCTTGGGGACTCAGACTGGCTTCCTTGCTCCTCAGTTTGCAGATGGCCTATTGTAGTACTTCACCTTGTGATAGTGTGAGTCAGTTTTCTCCTAATAACCTCCCCTTCAAATATGTGTATATCCTATTAGTTCTGTCCCTTTAGAGAACCCTAATAAAGAGATGAAAGGTTTAAGAAAAAATAAAATTCTTCAGTGTTCTCATACTTTCATTTCACTGCAGAAATATGTTTTTCTCATCAAATTATCTTTTAAATAATGGATACACTTCTAACCTATTTATAAAACCCTGTATAGCCTATGATATTGTTTACATATTCAACAACAGAAGAAGGAAAAGGAAAAATATTATACAAATCATCTCGAAGATTAAATATGTTAATTTCCAATTGTTATAGACTTGCTATGAGTTTAATGGTAATATAATTCTTAAAACCTAGCTTACGAAACATTTTTGGAACCCACTGGTAGATGAGCAGTGTTTATATATTCACTAACATTAATTGTTACACCACTCTCTCCATGTAGAATTCCTATCAGGATTTATACTGGACCTCTTAAAAATGAGCATCTTTAAAGTATTGCAAATACTATATTTAAAATAATAAACAGGCTATTCACATAGGATAAAACTGGTGTTAAAAAACATGTGCCTTATCGAAGCCCATTTCTAAGTTCCATAATTTTGATCAAATTACCTTCACAAATCTTTGGCTATTTAGCATAAAAATACAAGGATCAGAGGATTTCCATGGAGGGGTGAAACAAGATGGTAGAGTAGTAGTCTCCGTAAGTTTTTACTAATATTTTTTGCAACCTGGAGAAATATGCAAATATCCCAGTAAAAAACAAATAAGAGTCAATCCAAATAAGACTATCTGAAGATATATTAATCAAATTGTCAACACATCAAAGACAATAAGAGGATGCTAAGAGCATCAAGAGAAAAGAAGCAAATAAAATATAAGGGAGTTTCAACACACCTAGCTGCAGACTTTGCAGTCATAACCTTATGGGCCAGGAGACGGTGGAATGGTATAGTCAAAGTGCTGAAGAAAATAACAAAATCAAACTGTTAACCAAAATTGCCATACTCATCAAAGCCATCCTTCAGAAATAAAGGAGAAATAAAGACCTTCCTGACACACAAAACCCAAGGGAGTTTATTACCACCAGACTCGTTTTAAATTAAATGCTAAAAATAGTTCTTCAAGCTAAAAAAGAAGATAATAGGCAACACAAAACCTTTTAAAAGTATAACACTTATTAGTACAAGTAAGTACACGGCCAAATTCAGAATATTCTAATACTCTAAGGGTGGTATATAAATCACTTATATATCTTTGGACTAAATGTTTAGAAGACTATCAAAACCATAATAAGAGGTGCAATAATTTCTGAAGGTATATGTAATATAAGAAAATGTCACTTATGGCATCAAGAATTTACAATGTGAGGCATAATGGAGTCAAAGTATAGAGAGTTTTTTCTGATCATAGTTATACTGTCATTCATTAAAATAATCTATCATAACTACAAAATATTTTATATAATAAGCCTCAGGTAACCACAAAGGAAAATCCTGTAGATATACACACACAAAATAAAAAAGCAACAAGAAAGGATTTGCAGAACAACTAGAAAACTGCAGTTATAAGTCCTTATCTATCAATAGTTACCTTGACTGTAAATGGAGTAATTTCTTCAATCAAAAACATAGTGTGACAAATTAGGGGGAAAAAGACCCAACTATCTGCTACCTATAAGAGACTCATTCACTTGTAAGGACACATAGATTGAAAATTAAGAACTGAAAATGGGTATTTCAGAAAAACGGAAACCAAAAGAAAGAAAGACTAGCTATACGTATCTCAGATAAAATGGATTTTAAATAAAAAGTTATTTAAAAAAGACAAAGGAGGTCACTATACAATGATAAAGTGATTAATTCACCAATAGGATATAACAATATATGCAGCAAACATCAGAACATCTAAACACATGAAGGAAATATCAATAGATCTGAAGGGTGAGATAGACTGCAATATGATAACAGTAGGCAATTTCAGGCCTAACATTTAGCAATGATGAGATTATGCAAACATGAAACCAGAAAAGGATCATGAAACATCAAATGCATTCTGGAGACCTAAATACATATACAGAACATTTTATTTAATATCCGCAGAATGCACTTTTTTTTTTTAAACTAAACATGATACATTCTCTGGGATAAATCATATGTAAGACCACAAAAAGTATTAAAAATGTAAGAAGACTACCGTCATATTAAGTATCATTTTTGACTATGATGATACAAAGTTTGAAATGAATAACAAAAGAAATATTGGAAAATTAATAAATACATATAAATTATTCTAAACAACTATGGAGTTAATAAATAAAAAGAAGTTTAAAATTTTCTTAAGACAGAAATGAAAACACAGCATACAAAAACTTACAGGTAATCTCAAAAGCAGTTCTAAGGGGTAACTTTATAGCAATAAACACCTGCATCAAAAAAGGTCATTGACTTACATACGTTTAAGATTAAAGTTAGACTCAATTAGGTAATGTACTTAAAAGTTCTATGTGAAGAGCAAAGGAGAATGTAACATGCATTATTCTCATAAGTAAAATTTATAGCCTTAACAATGAAACAGGTAAAAATGTAAGCTGCTTTTATAATAATGGGAAATGAGAGCCCTTTATGTACTGCAGTGGAATCCTTAGGGCTCCTTCCAGATCTGTTTAATATGATTATGACATGTGATTCAGACTTTTCCAAATACATGCCTCAGAAAAATTTAGAGAACATGCCTGCAAAAAAAACCCACTTTATAAATGAAATTTTTGTGGCAGAAACTTTCTATTTCATTATAAGAATAATTGTCTTCTGTAAATATAAACTGGAGCAAATTCTAATATCTAATGTTCTTATATAGTATAGCACAACAACCCTCTCATTGACATGGTGTTGATGAAGAAACTGAAAGACTCAAGGAGGTTAAAAGATTTCTCCAATATCTCATAAATGTAAACTGACACAGGAACACAAAACAAAACACCACGTGTTCCCACTCATAAGTGGGAGTTGAACACATGGGCACAGGAAGGGGAACATCACACACTGGGGCCTGTTGGGGGTAGGGGTCAAGGGGAGGGAGAGCATTAGGACAAATACCTAATGCATGCAGGGCTTAAAATCTAGATTAAGGGTTGATAGGTGCAGCAAACCACCATGGCACGTGTATACCTATGTAACCTGCACGTTCTCCACATATATCTGAGAACTTAATAATAAATAAAAGAACAGAAAACTTTAAGCTCAAATGTTAAAGCTTAAAAGTGTTACCTAAAAAATCAAAACAAGAAAAGGAATCTTATTGACATTATTTCAACTCAATGTTATTTCTGAAGGTTCTAGGCAGAGCAATAAACTAAAAAACTATTTTAAGAATTAGAAAGGTCTCATTATTCACAAATGACATAATATTATGAAAAATAAGGGAGGATTGCGTGAGCCCAGGAATTCAATGTCAGCCTGGGCAACATAGCAGGATCCTGTCTCCAAACACACACAAATAAATAAATAAGAAGGTTTCAACAAGGCTGCTTAATATATAAAAGAATTGCACATCTGTACATCAATATAAGGAGTTAAATATGTGTTATAAACTGTTTTAAAATGGCAACAAATTAATAAGATTTCTATAAGTTAACGTGAGAAAGTAAGCATGTGCTCTTTATGAAGAGAAATTATGAAACTACATGACGTATGTTATAGTAGCCTTTATATAAGGGAGACATCACCACATCCACATATAGGAAGATAAAGTAACCCAAGGATATAAATGAGAGTTATCCCTACATATCCCTTGGCGGTGGGCATTGCTTCCAGAACTCCCACACACACCACTACCAAAATCCGTGGATACTTGAGTAGTGCAGTTGGCACCACAAAATCCAGTAGAACCTCTCTATATGAAAAGTCCCCTACCCAACCCTACATATAGATTTCTTATACCACAGGTATACTTATTGCATTTTTGGTGGGCATTTGGTTGCAGATACAGAACCTACCAATTGGGAGTACAGAATGCATTTATTGAAAAAAGTTAGCATGTAAGTGTACCTGCACAGATCAGATTCATATTCAAAGGTCAAGTGTGCTTACACGTTTTCTGTAAAATAGTGGAAATCAAATCAATTTCTAATGAGTTTTTAAGAAATTTAATAGGAAGCATGCATATGTAGCTGATTTCAATTTTTATATTAAAGGGCACAGGGCAAAAATAAAGCAACACAATCCTGAAGAAGAACAATATCCAGAGCTTGACCTATCCTATATAAAAAAAACTCATCATAAAGCCAATTAACTCTGTGTTTGATTGGTTCATGGTTGACAGTCTGTCAAATGGAATAGGATAATGAGTCCAGAAACAGATTCATGTACATGGAAGAACGCTGCCTGACAGAGCTAGTGACACAGATGAATAAAAGAAGGATGATTGTTTTGTATGTTATCCTAGAATAATTGGTATTCTGCTTTGCAAGGCCAAAGGCAGGGGTGGAAAGATTCTATGCAGAGTGAATACTAAACAGTTTTGTCATAGGCAACTGGCAAAAAAACGTTTTTAAGCAAGGGAGTGTCATGATTTGATTTTTATTTTAGAAAGTTACTTCCTATCCTTACAGGTTGCTATTAAAGAATATTTTCCTTAATTTATCTCAATTTACTTGTGAAGGGAAATATGATTATATATGTTTTGTTTCCCTTCAAAAAGACAATTGATTGCTTTCAAAAAAAATGAAAATTATTCAACTACTGGACTAATTCTCCTGGAGATTTCCTTGCAATCATCTATTTTGATATAATCTGCCACTATTACGTATATATTTCCTTTAGCCACATTGAGGAGTCTCTGAAATCTTAAACTGTGTAGTCTAGTTTTTAATTTCAGTATTATTGACTGTTTTGAAAATTTTTTTGGCATTTTATGATTAATACTTGCTCTAAAACATTATGTTTTATTATAAATTGTGACTTACAATTAATGTGCTAATGAATCTGCAAAAATCTATTAAAGAAAAAATGCTTCATAACTTATTTTGAAATATTTTTATATAACATAAATCTTTACATTACCAGAAAAAAAATCAGGACTTCAAGAAGCATATGTAAAGCTCCTAATAAACCTATCACATAGTAAACAGATAAATGCTAATTTTATTACTTATCCTGCTCTATAAGTGGGTATTAAGCTAATTGTGATCAACTAAAATGGATTATATAAAGTTGGATTTTAAGGTGAATTAGAGGCAATTTGTAGTACACAGAAGTATAAAGTATTAAATATGCAGAGATTTTGTAATGATAAAATTCAAGCTCCTCTTTATAGAGATAACACTAAGAGACCCAAGCTATAGACAGTATCTGTAGCTAATACACAGTTGCTTATCTTCTTACTATTAGAATCAAGAATCAAGATGTGATACAGCTTTCTTAATAAACAGCACAGTAAGCATTTCAATATTAATTATATTTAAGTGTCATACATAAAGTTTTTTTCTCAAAATAACACTCCATTTAAAAGAAAAAGTTGAACATACATTTTAAATTTCCATTACTATTTCTTAGAAATTGCTTTCAAGAAACCTGGAAAAATGGGTCATTTTACATTTTGGTTGCAAAAATATTTTCTAACATTTATGTAATGACACATACTGCAGAGAGCAATATATAATTACTCTTTCTTGGAGCAATTACTTATGGATTATACTATATGGGCAATAATGACCAGATATGGGGCTAAAACATATATATCTTTACTTAAGCTACCCAATCACTACAGAATAATTATCAAACTATCAATTTTATAGAAAAATCCTAGTATTTAATTATTCTCTCATAATATTCCAACTTTCACATTTAATCTTGTACGTGGAAACACTAACTATAAAAAGATTTGGTTCCTTAAAACTGATATAGGATTTTATGATCTGCTAACCAAACCAAACAAAGCCAGAAAAAAGTCCCAAGCTAAGATTCTTTTACACTTTAAAAAATATATATTTCTTTTATTAAAAGGAATATGTGGTGTTCGAGTAAATGTTCATAATTTATCTAAGAGAAATATTATACTCATTTATCTTGTTTGTTTTATATATACATATATACACACATATACTTCACAGTCTCTATTATTTATTTCTTCTAAAATATATATATTCTATTATTTTTCTATTCTATTAAAAAACCTCTCTTTGTTGCAGTAGAGGGGGAAGGGTCATTTCCTGATTTTTCTCTTAGACAGCTTTTATGTTTCCTTGTCATGCAATGGGAGTGGCTAATAGTGTACATTAAAAAATTATTACATGTAAAAAAAATTAAAAAACTGGCAACTACCCATCTAGCAACAACCATGTTTCAAGTAAATTTTTAAGTGGCTAGACTCATCCATGAACTCAATATAAATTTCTAGATATAAAGGCAAGAGCTACTGTATGAAAAGAGAAACAGAGACAGGAAGTTGAAGATGAAAGCTAACATCTTTAACCTAGACATGTAATTCTGCATCTTAAGTCTCTGACAATCAGATATTAGCCCGGAAATAATTCATAAATCTGGAGAAATACTGGAATTTTATGTTGAGGTTTTCCTCCTAATAGAATACCAGTTTCGCCCATTGTGAACTCCTGTTCATAGCTCTCAGTGGGAGCTGACCCTATCCTCGTCTCCAGCAGAGGGCTTCATTCATCACCCAGTTACAGCCAGTTAACTTCTAGGAAACGTTCACTTTAACTTGAGACAGTTCTTTCTTCCTCTTATGACAGAAGCACAGTATTGGAAACTGAGTAATGCCCATCACATTGGAATCATGAGAAAAGAAAGTCTCATATTAAAATTCAGCCTGTGAATATCAGAGTAGAGAGACAGAAGTAATCTAGGTCTTTTATGAGAAGTCAGTTAAGCTTTTGCATAAACACACGTCCATCAGGAAACCCACCCTATTCTTGAACTTCCTTTTATGTAAACTATTTCATTTCTTTATTGCAGAAGCTATTTGGAATTGGCATTTCTGGTTATTTGTACCAAAAGCATACAAAATTATATGTATAATTACAATACACATATATACAATTCAGATAGATTACTCTATTTAGGAAGGTAAATGTAAAAATTTATTATTTAATTCTATATAATAAAAATATATAGATTATTTTCCTTTAGCCGATTATTACTGAAAATAATCTCGGTATTTATCTTTTCTTCACAAAACTGTTCCATGCTTGCTATAATCATTATTCACATCTGTTTAAAATTTTTGCTGAAGGAAGTATCAAATAAAATCTGTACTTATATATTTGAATATAAAACACCACAAATATGATTGAGGACACTATGCAAAATATCTTCCTGACTTAAAAATCTATATTTAACTCTATAATTTTCCAAGCACATTTAAACAAAAGCATTTGTATTTTCCATTAGATAGTGTGTTCACCTGTTTTTCGATTGCTATAAAGAAATACCTAAGGCTGGGTAATTTATAAAAGAAAGAGGTTTAAAGGTTTAATTGGTTCGTGGTTCTGCAGGCTGTACCAGCATGGCCCCATCAACTGCTTGGCTTCTGGTGACGCCCTCAGGAATCATGGTGGAGGTGAAGTGAAAGGCAAGGTATCGCATGGCAAGAGAGGAAACAAGAGAGAGAGAGAGGAGGTACCACACTCTTTTAAACAGCCGTATCTCATGTGAGCTCAGAGTGAGAACTCACTCATTACTGCAAGGATTACACCAAGCCACTCATGAAGGATCAGCCCTCAAGATCCAAACACCTTCCATTAGGCCCCACTTCCAACATTGGAGTTTACATTTCAACGTGAGATTTGGAGGGGACAAATATCCAAGCTATAGTATGTGCTTCCACATGCTTAACAAAATCAGGTATTGTGCTAGGTTCTTGGAATAGAATGATAAACCCAACATACTCTCAAGTACTTTCTAAT
The DNA here is from genome assembly GCF_009761245.1 of Sapajus apella. NCBI lineage: Eukaryota > Metazoa > Chordata > Mammalia > Primates > Cebidae > Sapajus > Sapajus apella. Next base: position 18,604,181 of record NW_022436981.1, on the reverse strand, counting down.
TGAGTGCCTGTGTGGGTTTCTATACAGATAATTAGTCACATAATGCAAAAGCGACTGATTTTTTAAAATTTAGTCTATAAAACACATATCTTAATAATATTAAGGAGTTCTTGAGTTACCTATTGTCAGGCAATAGATTTCTTTCTAAAAGCTATAAAATAATATGAAAAGACTTCAAAATGTTGTGAGCAATGGAATTAAACATTTTAAAAATAAGCTTTATTTCTCAGGATAAACCTCATCAAAGTCAACGTATTTTTGTAAACATGATACCAGACATTTAGTCCATCTCTAAGAAAATGAGTGTCCTGGGACTTTACCCATGTCACTGCAGCCTTTTTTACATTATTAATTGAAGAAAAATAGATGCCCTTTACACATTTTTTAAAGATTAGAAAAAAGAAAGAAGTCAGAAGGAGGCAAATCAGAACTGTAAGGTGGATGCCTAATGATTTCCTATTGAAACTATCAAAATTACTTCTCATTTCATGAGAAGAATAAGCAGGAGCATTGTCATGGTGGAGGAGTACTCTCTGGTGAAACGTTCCTGAGCATTTTTTTGCTAAAGCTTTGGCTAACTTTCTTAAAATACTCCAATAAGAGGGACATGTTATCCTTCTTTGGCCCTTTAGAAAGTCAATAAGAAAAATGTCTTGAGCATCCCCCAAAAAACTTTTTTCATGACTGTATTAGTCCATTTTCATGCTGCTGTTAAGGACATAACTGAGACTAGGCAATTTACAAAAGAAAAAGGTTTATTGGCTGGGGAGGCCTCACAATCATGGCAGAAGACAAGGAGGAGCAACTCACATCTTATGTGGATGGTAGAAGGCAAAAGAGAGATTGTGCAGAGAAACTCTCACTTTTAAAACCATCAGACCTTGTGAGACCCATTCATTATCACAAGAACAGCACGAGAAAGAACCACCCCCATGATTCAGTCATCTCCTACCAGGTCCCTCCTACATGTGGGAATTATGGGAGCTACAAGATGAGATTTGGGTGAGGACACAAAGCCAAACCTTATCATTCCACCACTGGCCCCTCCCAAGACTCATATCTTCACATTTCAAAACCAACTGGGTCTTCCCAGTAGTCCCCCAAAGTCTCAACTCATTTGAGCATTAACTCAAAAGTCCGCAGTCCAGAGATTCATCTGAGACAAGGCAAGTCCTTTTCACCTATGAGCCTGTAAAGTCAAAAGCAATTTAGTTACTTCTTAGATACAATGGGGCTACAGGCATTGGGTAAATATAGCCATTCCAAATGGGAAAAATTGGCCAAAACCAAGGGGCTACAGTCCTCTTACAAGTCCAAAATCTAGCAGGGCAGTCAAATTTTAAAGCTCTGAAATGATCTTCTTTGATTCCATGTCTCACATCCAAGAGGTGGGCCCCCATGGTCTTGGGCAGCTCCACCACGGTGTCTGCGCAGGGTACAGCCTCCCTCCTGGCTGCCTTCATGGGCTGGCATTGAGTGTCTGCAGCTTTTCCAGGCACACAGTGCAAGCTGTGAGTCGATCTACCATTTTGAGGTCTAGAGACAGTAGCCCTTTGCTCACGGCTCCACTAGGCGGTGCCCCAGTATGTAGGGACTCTGTGGCGCGTCTCCCACCCACATTTCCTTTCTGTATTGCCCTAGCAGAGGTTCTCCATGAGGACCTTGCCCCAAAGCAAACTTCTGCCTGGGCATTCAGATGTTTCCCTGCATCTTCTGAAATCTAGATGGAGGTTCCCAAACCTTAATTCTTCTTTGCACCCACAGGCTCAACACCACATGGAAGCTGCCAAGGCTTGGGGATTCCACCCTCTGAAGCAATAGCTGGAGCTGTACCTTGGCTCCTTTTGGTCATGGCTGGAGCAGCTGGAACATAGGGCACCAAGTCCCTAGACTACGCACAATAGAGAGACCCTTAGTCCAGCCCACAAAACGATATTTTCTTCGTAGGCCTCCAGGCCTGAAATTCAAGGGGCTGCCATGAAGCCCTCTGCCATGCCTTGGAGATATTTTCTGTTTTATCTTGGGGGACTAACATTTGGCATCTAGTTACTTATGCAAATATCTGCAGTGGGCTTGAATTTATCCTTAGAAAATGTGATTTTCTTTTCTATCACATTGTGAGGCTGCAAATTTTCTAAACTTTTATGCTCTGCTTCCCTTATAAAACTGAATGCCTTTAACAGCACCCAACTCTCATCTTGTGTGCTTTGCTGCTTAAAAATTTCTTCTGCCAGATACCCTAAATCATCTTCCTCAGCTATAAAGTTCTACAATTCTGTAGGGCAGCAGCAAAATATTGCCAGTCTCTTTCTTAGAACATAACAAGAGTCACGTTTGCTCCATTTCCCAGCAAGTTCCTCATCTCCTTCTTAGACCACCTCAGCCCAGAATTCATTGTCCATATAATTATCAGCATTTTAGTCAAAGCCATTCAAAAAGTTTCTAGGGAGTTCCAAACTTTCCCACATTTTCCTATCTTCTTCTGAGCCCTCCAAACTGCTCCAGCCTCTGCCTGTTACCCAGCTCCAAAGTTACTTACGCATTTTTGGATATATTTTCAGCAGCGTCACCTCTGCTGGTACCAATTTACTGTATTAATCTGTTTTCATGATGCTGATAAAGGCATACCCAAGACTAGGCAATTTACAAAAGAAAGAGGTTTATTGGACTTATAGTTCCACATGGCTGGGGAGGCCTCACAATCATGGTGGAAGGCAAGGAAGAGCAGTCATGTCTTACGTGGATGGCAGTAGGCAAAGAAAGCTTATGCAGGGCAACTCCTGTTTTTTAAACCTTCAGATCTCGTGAGAACCATTCACTATCACAAGAACAGCACGGGAAAAGCCCGTTCCGTGATTCAGTCATCTCCCACTGGGTCCCTCCCACAATACATAGGAATTGTGGGAGTTACAAGATGAGATTTGAGTGGGGGCACAGAGCCAAACCATATCAATGATGTTTGATTTTAACTGGTCCACTTTTGATCTGACTGGACCACATCCACCTCTTAATAGCCATTGTTTTGATTGTACTTTGTCTTCAATATCATACTAGTGGAGCTATGTTTCATCTCCTGTTACAAGTCTTCAAAGACATACTTAAAGATCTTCATCTTATTTGTTTAAAATTTCAATTGAAATCTCTCTTCTAGTCTACCGCTGATCTGGGCACAACAGTTTTGATAGCCCCTGATTGGAAAGTTTGCTCAACTTTAATTTTCCATTCAGAGTTGTGTAACCTGAACCAGTTGAAATGTCTGTGGTACTGGCTATTGTTTTTACTATTAATTATTGGTCCTCTTCAATTAGGGCATGAATATGATTAAATTTCCCCTTGTAAACTGATGTGGATGGTCAGCCACTAAGGACTTCATCTTCAACATAGTCTTGTCCCTTAAGACAAGTTATTTCACTTGTAAACTGTGAATTTCTTTTGAGCATTGTTCCAATAAATTTTTATAAAGCTTCCAATAAATTTTGTGATTTTTACCATTCTTACACCCAAGCTTCACTATAAATTTGATATTTGTTCTTGCTTCAATTTTAGCAGAATTCATGTTGCTCTGATAAGGGCTGTTTTCAAACAGGTGTCTTATTCTTCGTAGTAACAAAATAGTTTCTGTACAGACATGTCATGATGAGTGAAATTCATCCATAGTTTTTAAATAAAACACAGTTTATGTGAACTTTTTGAAGAACTCCTGTATGTAGTAGTTTGTTTTAATTTTATCAATATTAGATTTTTGTTGTCATGTTAATTTTTGAAAATATTTTATGCTCTTTCACAACTTGAACTTTAAATCAAACTGATATATGACTTTATTCTCAATTAGTTAAAATAAATGCCTGAAATCTTTAAAAACACTTTCTTGTTATTTAAAATGTTACTGTATTATTCTTTTACCGTCACCATTGAAACTCTAGAAGGAAAAAAGAAGTCCCTACCATTTAACAACTGAAAAAATTAGAATGTCAAAATTGAAAGGACATTGTTATTTCTTCATTCATTAAGCTGTCCTTCACTAATGAAGTCAGTCTTTGATTAAACACACACACACACACACACACACACACAAACACACACACACACACTCTTTTATGTCTATAAAGTACAAATGTTTCCTGGCAGTATTTTAAACCTTCTTATTTCTAGTTAAAAAAAATAATTTGAGACTTAGCTGATTGTTTCTTTAGAAATTGTTACAAGATGGAAAATGTAGCAAAATGAGTAATTCTAAAGCTTCATTAAAAATTCCAAATAAAGATAGCACACTTAGGATAAAAAAATTTCTTGAACTTTTAAAGTACAGATTCAAAAATGAATATTATCCTATAATAGACAGCAAACTAAAACTCACATTGTTTTATAAATAACATTTTCTAGTAGTTATACGTAATTGGAAAGTTTTAAAAGAGAATGAAAGCTTATATTGGGGAGGTCATGAAGATAGTAAAATAAGAAAGGAACTGGAAGAAAGGTGATATTCAAATCACTTGTTTCGGGAATCATCAGCCAACAACAATCAATCCAATATTTATCAAGCAAAAAAGTTGATTTAATGTAAAGTAGTTAACAACTTACTTAAAAACAAGATAACTTAGTTTTATTAATCACATATTTATAAATTTAAGAAAATTGTGGAGTATTTTGCTCAAAGTGTCATTTTTTTCTGAAACACTACAGCTAATTAGAATATCATTCAGAAGGTGAGAGAGAGTTATTAAGAAGCTCATGTAGAGTGTTGATACAAAAGGTTAAGAATTTCTCTGCTTCTCAGTAATCTCTATCATTTCCTCACAAATCTCCCTAATCAAATTATTTATAATGTTGATCATAATTTTGTATCAATATCTTATATAAAGAACAAATAAGTGTATATTTAGAAAATACACGCTTTTTTTCTGTTCACCTGTAACATAAAATCTAAGTAAAAGCAGTGTTGAAGAGTAGTCATCTTGACTTCCTTGCCTTACAATGAGGTTTGTCATGAAGCCATCAAATACAAAGAAATCATGACACAATCGCTCTGAATATTCCAAAGGAAAGAAGGGCCTGGGCTTGAAAGAGGTAGGAAAGAGTCACATATGAGCCATCCAGAAAACATATGCTATGTTAATAATGTGAAACCTAAGTATTGAATATTTATTTCAACCTAAATTGTATGTTCTTTCTGACTCCACAGATTTCAGCTGTGTTCGTTATTATGGAGATTCCTATCTAGAATTTCAGAACGTGCTTTTAAATCCACAAAATAACATCTCCCTAGAATTTCAGACCTTCAGCTCCTATGGACTCCTGCTCTATTTCAAGCAAGACTCAAATTTTGTAGATGGATTTTTTATTCAATTGTTTATTGAAAATGGTACTTTAAAGGTAAGTTATTCAGTTCATTTAATTTTTAAAAATTTACAAAGCTGTTCTAATCCCGTGCTTTATTGGTTATTTTCAAAACAAAATTTAAACTTAACTCTGTATTTTATACTCATCACCAGGACGTCACTTCTTCTTCTTTTATAATTTCTACTTTCACATATACATATATACATACATACATACATATGTGTGTGTGTGTGTGTGTGTGTATATATATATGAACCAACAATAATCAAGTATTTTTCACTCAAAAAATGATTTAATAATAATATAAAGTGATTTGCAACTTATTCAAAAAATAAGCTAACTGGGTTTCATTAATCACATTTATAAATTTTAAACATTTACTTGTCAGAGTATTTTGCTCAAAATATCTCTGTTTCTTCTGAAAAATATACCTAATTAGAATACCATTCAGAAGGCAAAATAGAGTTAAGAAACTCATATAATATAGGGAGAAAAATTTACACTCCTACAGATAGATTAGTTTATAGATATTTAGATATTTATATTTCAAACACTACATGATTTGAATTAACACTTACTGTCTCTTTTTTCTCTCCTTATTTTTAACTTTTCTTCTACTTTTTTATTGGCCAGTTTCTCAATTTCTCAATTTCCTAATGACAATAATTGTTACTGTTTCTATAACCTTAAGGGCAGGTGCAGCCTGGGAACACATAGGCAATCCCAAGATTTTTTTAGAGGGTCCTGAAGAGAAAACCTCTTTTCATAAGTTTTCTCTGTAGGCAAGAGGTGTTATTTGCCTTTTTCATTTTTACTCTCGTAAGCATATAGTAGAGTTTTCCAGAGGCTACATGACATACAATAAAGTCCTTGCTCTAATCACTAATGTATCATTTTATTATGTATTTTTGTATTTTCAAAATGTCTGTTGTAATTTTTAGCATTGTAAATATTTTTTAATTTTACTTTTATTTATTATGCTTTAAGTTCTCGGGTACACATGCAGATTGTGCAGGATTGTTACATAGGTATACACATGCCATTGTGGTTTGCTGCATCTATCACCCCATCATCTACATTAGGTATTTCTCATAATGTTATCCCTCCCCAATCCCTCTACCCCCTGCTATCCCTTCCCAACCCCCACACCCCCCAACAGGCCCCACTGTGTGATGTTCCCCTCCCTGTGTCCATGTGTTCTCATTGTTCAACACCCACTTATGAGTGAGAACATGCGGTGTTTTGTTTTCTGTTCTTGTGGCAGTTTACTGAGAATGATGGTTTCCAGCCTCAGACACAACCCAATTAACAAAAACTCTTTGGAGTTGTCAATAATTGTTAAGAATGCAAAGGGACTATCATATCAAAAAGGATGACATTGTGGACTTTGCACTTGGTGAGCGTTATAATAAGCTTCTTTCAAAAGTCCAAGATTATGCAGCTAATAACATTTTGAAGTCAACTTTGATTTGAAGCCAAGCTTTCCCAACATCATTCCATCTTAACAAATTGATTCATATTCCCGATCTGAATACATGGTTTAGGGAAGTCATCCCAATCATTGTTGCAGAAAGTTTTTTAACACAGCACAAAAAGTTAATTAACTCATATAATTCTAATATATGAAACATAATAACTGTATTTGGTCTACCATTTCTTTTATGATGTGATTGAAGTGTACACATTGTGAATTTCCATGAAAAGATGAGTTACACCTTTTTATTTAAATAGGCAAATTCCCTTACTTTGATTTTCTTTAAATGCTCATGTTTCTTAAGTAATAAAATAAATACACAGCATTTAACACAATTCATGTCATAAATAAATGCCAACCAAACATAGCACAGAATTATATGCAGAAATGCATTTATTCATTCAGGTATTTGTTTACTCATTCATTGAACAAATATCTACCATCAGTCACTATTCTAGGATCTAAGGATTCAGTGGCAGACAAGACCCATTTTGTATGCCACACGTTGCTTTCAAATGATTTAAAACAATAACAAGAGTAGGTGAAACCAGAAGAAAAAATAGAATTATATAATAAGTAAAATACGGTAATGAATCATCAACCATCAATCTGACCCTTTAAGAAAACGTTTGCTGATCCCTGTGCTATATAGTATTTTTCTCAAGGCCAAAAAGCTCCATTAGCTTTATAAGAACCAGCAAAAATGTAGAAACTTAATGTAAAAAGTTATCAAGCACATATAATATTGACCATTGGTCATAGAACATCTCCTCTTGGCACATTTTTTTTTCATCTGTTAATTTAACTGCAACTGAGTGTCTAACTCAGTCACCTTAACTTGTTCAAATATATTAGAAAATTATTTTTAGGCATTTCTAAGGCTTATTAATTTCCTGTCATATGCAGGACTATCAGAACATATATAAAGTATTTAATAGACAATTTTATTAACTTAATTTTTTTCTGTTACAACTAGCTGCTATATATTGTGGATAAAACAGTAGCTAGTGTTTATAAAATAATTACATCACAAATTTTTAAAAGCACTTCACAAGTGTCAACAGAAGCGTTACCATTCTAAGGCAAAACTAACAAACAAAACTATATGATGTAGGTACCATCCTATTATTATCCCCATTATTCAGAGGTAGAAACTGAGAAGAAGCGATTGGCCTTCATCCAGAGAGGCACAGTGATTTGTGACACGGTTATGAATACTTAATGGAGTAAATTGTACTTGAATCTCAATGATGGACGTATCTACTTATCCCCTCAGTATGCAAATGATCCAAAGTAATATTTTAAAAAATTAAGTGTGTTAAATTAAACTTTTCTAAAAACCCAGATTTCCTTAAAAAAAATTTTTTTTATAAACAATTCTGCATTTCCAGAATTTGAATAGGTCTTAAGTTATGATTACTTTAAAAGTGCAAATATAAATATATCTTTGTGTAAATTGTAATGCAAATACTTTCCATGTATAATTATACTTTTAAAATAGATGAGGAAATTGAAGCATATGCTCACAAATCACAGCAGAACAAGAAAAAATTTTAAATCGTGATGATAAAATAATGCTGAGATTTCTTCTAAATTATTCCAAGGAAGCAGTGATGTGTAGAAAGAACATTGCTATTTGGAGTTATGCGACAGTGAAAATTCCTGATTTGCCATCCTTAAGAGATTTAGAAGAGCATATGTAATACAGTCAAACTCTGAGGGCCTCAGCTTTTTACAGAATCTTTGTAGGATGCAGAGCAAAAGCCTTGGGCTAGGCGTACAGGCTCGGGCCTGTAATCCCCACACGTGGCGGGGCTGAGGGGGCAGATCACTTGAAATCAGGTGTTCGAGACCAGCCTGGCCAACATGGTGAAACCATGTCTCTAAAAATACAAAAATTAGCCAAGTGTGGTGGTGTATGCCTGTAATCCCTGCTGCTCTGGAGAATAAGGTAGAGGAATTGCTTGACCCTGGGAGGAGGACGTTGCAGTGAGCAGAGACAGCACTATGGCTCTCAAGCCTGGGAATTGGAGCCAAAACAACAACAACAACAGCAGCAAAAACTAGCCTTCATATATGATTATGTCCCAGGTCTAATTCTGTGTGTTCTACTTTGATTGACTTATTTGACCATTCATAATATTTACTTCACAAATTTTTTTCATTTACTAATTTAAATCAAACAAAAATTGTTTTTACTCCATTAGTAGATTTCAGCACAAGGCACATGTAAAGTCTCAAAACTCCTAAGTAACAGAGCTGGATTTAAACTCTGATCATCCAGCTGTAGAGTAAATGATCTTAAATTTTTTTTAAATGGAGATTGACAAAGTATTACAATTCAGCAAATAATGGTAATCATTATAGACATGTAAGTATATATCCTTTGTTTTACATAAAACCAAAGGGAAAGATACCTCTCTTCACTCATTGATTTTTATTATTATTATTATTGTACTTTAGGTTCTGGTGTACATATGCAGATCATGCAGAATTGTTGCATAGGTATATACATGGAAAGGTGATTTGCTGCCTCCATCCCCCCATCACCTGGGATTTCTACCCACATTACCCCTCCACATCCTCACCACTCCCCGCTGTCTTTCCCCAGTACCCCCTAACAGACCCCAGTGTGTGATACTTCCCTCCCTTTATCCACGTGTTCTCATTGTTCAACACCCGCCAATGAGTGAGAACATGCAGCATTTGATTTTCTGTTCTTTTGTCAGTTTGCTGAGAATGATGGTTTCCACATTCATCCGTGTCCCAACAAAGGACACGAACTCATCCTTTTTTATGGCTCTATAGTATTCCATGGTATATATGTGCCACATTTTCTTTGTTCAGTCTATCATTGATGGGCATTTGGGTTGGTTCCAGGTCTTTGCTATTGTAAACAGTGCAGCGATGAACATATGCGTGCATGTGTCCTTATGATAGAACAATGTATAGTCCTTTGGGTATATACCCAGTAATGGGATTGCTGAGTCAAATGGATTTTCTATTTCTAGATCCTTGACGAATTGCCACACTGTCTTCCACAATGGTTGAACTAATTTACACTCCCACCCAGTGTAAAAGTGTTCCTGTTTCTCCACATCCTCTCCAGCACCTGTCGTCTCCAGATTTTTTAATGATCACTGTGCTAACTGGCATGAGATGGTATCTCAGTGTGGTTTTGATTTGCATTTCTCTAATGACTAGTGATGATGAGCATTTTTTCATATGTTTGTTGGCTTCATATATGTCTTCTTTTGAAAAGTGTCTGCTTATATCATTTGCCCACTTTTGGATGGGCTTGTTTGTTTGTTTCCTGTAAATCTATTTTAGTTATTTGTAGATTCTGGATATTAACCCTTTGTCAAATGGTTAGACTACAAAAATTTTTTCCCATTCTGTTGGTTGCTGGTTCACTCTAATGATTGTTTCTTTTGCTGTACAGAAGCTCTGAAATTTCTTTAAATTCCATTTGTCTATTTTGGCTTTTGCTGCCAATGCTTTTGGTGTTTTAGTCATGAAGTCCTTGCCTATGCCTATGTCCTGAATGGTTTTACCTAGGTTTTGTTCTAGGAAATTTACGGTTTTAGGTTTGTGTTTAAATCATTAATCCATCTGGAGTTAATTTTAGTGTAAGGTGTCAGGAAGGGGTCCAGTTTCTCTTTTCTGCACATTGCTACCCATTTTTCCCAACATCATTTATTAAACAGGGGATCCTTTCCCCATTGCTTGCTTTTGTCAGGTTTGTCAAAGAACAGATGGTTGTAGATATGTTACTTCTGAAACCTCTGTTCTGTTCCATTAGTCTGTATCTCTGTTTTGGTATCAGTACCATGCTGTTTTGATTACTGTAGCCTTGTAGTATAGTTTGAAGTCAGGCAGCGTGATGCCTCCAGCTTTGTTCTTTTTGCTTCGGATTGTCTTGGCTATGTGGGCTCTCTTTTGGTTCCATATGAAGTTTAAAGTGTTTTTTCCCAGTTCTGTGAAGAAGGTCATGGGTAGTTTGATGGAGACAGCATTCAATCTATAAATTACTTTGGGCAGTATGTCCATTTTCATAATATTGATTCTTCCTAACCATGTGCGTGGAATGTTTTTCCATCTGTTTGTGTCCTCTCTTATTTCCTTGAGCAGTGGTTTGTAGTTCTCCTTGAAAAGGTCCTTTACATCCTTTGTTAGTTGTATTTCTAGGTATTTTATTCTCTTTGTGGCCATTGTGAATGGGAGTTTGCTTTTGATTTGGCTCTCTGTTTGTCTGTTGTTGGTGTATAGGAATGCTTGTGATTTCTGCACATAGATTTTGTATTCTGAGACTTTGCTGAAGTTGCTTATCAGTTTAAGGAGATTTTGGACTAGGACAATGGGGTCTTCTAAGTATACAATCATGTCATCTGCAAATAGAGACAATTTGGCTTCCCCGTTTCCTAATTGAATACCTTTTATATTTCATGTCTGACTCCTCTGGCTGGAACTTCCAATATTATACTGAATAGGAGTGGTGAGAGAGGGCATCCTTATCTAGTGCCAGATCAAAGGGAATGCTTCCAGTTTTTGCCTATTCAGTATGATATTGGCTTTGGGTTTGTCATAAATACCTTTTATTATTTTGTGATACTTTTATTATTTTGTGATCGATACCTAGTTTATTGAGAGAATTTAGCATAAAGGGCTGTTGAACTTTGTCAAAGGCCTTTTCTGCATCTATCGAGATAATCATGTGTTTTTTGTTGTTGGTTTTATTTATATGATGGATTACATTTATAGACCTGTATATGTAAACCAGCATTGCATGCCCAGAATGAAGCCTACCTGATTGTGATGGATAAGCTTTTTGATGTGCTGTTGCAATCTGTTTGTCAGTATTTTACTGAAGATTTTTTCATCAGTGTTCATCATGGATATTGGCCCGAAGTTTTCTTTTTTTGTTTAGTCTCTGCCTGGTTTTGATATCAGAATGATTTTGGTCTCCTAAAATGTGGGAGGATTCTCTCTTTTTGTATTGTTTGGAATAGCTTCAGGAGGAATGTTACCAACTCCTCTTTGTATGTCTGGTAGAATTCAGCTGTGACATCATCTGTACCTGGACTTTTATTGGTTAGTAGGCTATTAATTGCTGCCTCAACTTCAGCCTTAGTATTGGTCTACTCAGGGTTTCAACTTCTTCCTGTTTTACACTTAGGAGGGTGCCAGGAATTCGTCCATTTCTTCCAGGCTTACTGGTTTATGTGCATAGAGTTGTTTGTAGTAATCTCTGATGGTAGCTTGCATTTCTGTGGAATCGGTGGTGATATCCCATTTATCATTTTTTATTGCATCTATTTGATTCTTCTCTCTTTTCTTTTTTATTAATCTGGCTAGCAATATGTTTATTTTGTTGATCTTTTAAAAAAAAACAGATCCTGGATTTATTGATTTTTTGAAGGGTTTTTTGTGTCTCTATCTCCTTCGTTCTGCTCTGATCTTAGTTATTTCTTGTCTTCTGCTAGCTTTTGAATTTTTTTGATCTTGCTCCTCTAGCTCTTTCAATTTTGATGATAGGGTGTCGATTTTAGATCTTTCCTTGCCTCTCATGTGGGCATTTATTGCTGTAAATTTCCCTCTAGACACTGCTTTGAATGTGTCCCAGAGATTCCTGTATGTTGTGTCCTCGTTCTCATTGGTTTTGAAGAAAATCTTTACTTCTGCATTCATTTCATTGTTTATCCAGTTGACATTCGGGAGCCAGTTGTTCAGTTACCATGAAACTGTGCAGTTTTGAGTTAGCTTCTTAATCTTGAGTTCTAATTTGATTGCACTGTGGTCTGAGAGACTTTGTTATGATTTCCATTCTTTTGCATTTGCTGAGGATTGATTTACTTCCAATTATGTGGTCAGTTTTAGAGTAAGTGTGATATGGTGCTGAGTAGAATGTATATTCTGTGGCTTTGGAGGGGAGAGTTCTGTAAATGTCTATTAGGTTTGCTTGTTCCAGATCGGTGTTCAAGTCCTAGATGTCCTTGTTGATTTTCTGTCTCATTGATCTGTCTAATATTAACAGTGGAGTGTTAAGAAGTCTCCCACTATTATTGTACGGGAGTCTAAGTCTCTTTATATGTTGTTAAGAACTTGCTTTATGTATCTGAGTGCTGCTGTATTGTGTGCATATATATTTAGGATAGTTAGTTCTTCTTGATGTATTGATCCTTTTACCATTATGTAATGCCCTTTTTTGTCTCTTTTGATCTTTGTTGGTTTAAAGTCCATTTTATCAGAGACTAGGATTCCCACTCCTTTTTTTGGCTCTCCATTTGCTTGGTAGACCTTCTTCCATCCCTTTACTTTGAATTTGTGTGTGTCTTTGCATGTGAGATGGGTCTCCTGGATACAGCACACTGATGAGTCTTGACTTTTTATCCGATTTGCCAGTCTGTGTCTTTTGATTGGGGCATTTAGGCTGTTTACATTTAACGTTAATATTCTTATTTGTGAATTTGATACTGTCATTTTGTTACTAGTTGTTTGTTTTGCCCATTGGTCGATGCAGTTTCTTCATTGTGTTGTTTGTCTTTACCATTTGGTTCATTTTTGCACTGCCTGGTACTGGTTGTTCCTTTCCGAATTTAGTGCTTCCTTGAGGAGCTCTTGTAAGGCAGGTCTGGTGGTGATGAAATCTCTCAGTAATTGCTTATCCATAAATTATTTTATTTCTCCTTCACTTATGAAGCTTACTTTGGCTGGTTATGAAATTCTAGTTTGAAAGTTATTTTCTTTAAGGATGTTGAATATTGGCACCCATTCTCTTCTGGATTGTAGGTTTTCTGCTGTGAGATCCTCTGTGAGTCTGATGGGCTTCCCTTTGTGGGTGACCCGACCTTTCTCTCTGACTGCCCTTAGCATTTTTTCCTTCATTTCAACCCTGGTGAATCTGATAAATATTGCCTTGAGGTTGCTCTTCTGGAGGATTATCTTTGTGATATTCTTTGTATTTCCTGTATTTGAATGTTGGCCTGCTTTGCTGGGTTCAGGAAGTTCTCCTGGATAATATCCTGAAGAGTATTTTTCAGCTTTGATACATTCTCCCTGTCCTCTTCAGGTACACCAGTCAATCATAGATTAGGTCTTTTCATATAACCTCTTATTTCTTGGAAGCTTTGTTCATTTCTTTTCACTCTTTTTTCTCTTTTCTTGCCTTCTCTTTATATTTCATTGAGTTAATCTTCAATCTCTAATCCTTTCCTCTGCTTGGTCAATTCGGCTATTGAAACTTTTGTATGTTTCACAAAGTTCTCATGCTGTGTTTTTGAGCTTCATCAAGTTGTTTATACTCTTCTTTAGGATGGCTATTCTAGTTAGCATTTCATCTAACCTTTTTCAGCATTCTTAGTTTCTTTGCATTGGGTTAGAACATGATCTTTTAGCTCAGAGAAGGCTGAGCTAAAAGACTTTTACTCTCCTTCAGAAGCCTGCTCTGTACTTCTGTCAGTTTGTCAAATTCAGTCTGTGTCCTGTTTTGTTCTCAGGGGAGGAGAGGCATTCTGGACTGTGATGATTTTATCCTTTTTGCACTGGTTTCTTCCCATCTTCATGGGTTTATCTATCTTTGAAGTTGGTGATACTGGTTGGGGTCTCTGAGTGGACATCCCTTCTGTTAAAGTTGGGGTTATTGCTCCTATATGAGGCTTTATTTTTTTTACACAGGGTTCAGTGTGCTGCTTAAGACAGCCTGTCCCTTGTCTGCCTGTGGAGGGGCTGCTGGGCTGTGCTGGTCTCAGCTAGGCTGCTGCTTACTCTTCTCCTGGTTTCTGTTTACACTGGTGAAATTATCCCCACCTTCCCAATGGCAGGTCTTTCCCTTTGCGGAGCAGGTTTGTCTGGAATGGAGCTCAGTCTCATTTGTCAACTGGGAAACTCTCCTGCAAGAGGCTTCCACTCGCTGGATCTTGTCGGGGTGGGACCTGTCTGGCTGTATCATCCAACTCCCTACTTTAAACTCTCCTTCCTTCTGTGGGACAGGCAGTTCGGACCCGCAAACCTTCTTGGTGTTAAAGTCTCCGCCCTGGTCTGTGCCGACAATTCTCGGCACCAGGCTGGCCGGTGCAGTCACCTAGGGCTGCGGCTCGGGGTGCTTCTCAGCCAGGCAGCGTTTTCTTGGACTGTGGACTGTAGAAGTCATGGAGTGAAGCACAGTATCTGAATTGAAGTACCGAAGGGGTGAAGCCCCCAATCCTCTGTGCCAGGTGCACTTCCTGGGTGGGGCAGAGCCCCGCCCTTTCTTGGCTTGCCCTCTTTGGGCTGCTCTTGCTGCCTTTTTAGGGGCTGTCAATCCCACTGTTCAACCAGTCCCTTTGAAAAGAACCCAGTACCTTCTTCAGAGACACGGAAATCACTCTTACTTTGTGCCTCACTGGGAGCTCCCCTCCAGAGAAGCTCCCTTGAAGCCATCTGGGCGGAAGTCCTCCACTCATTAGTTTTACGGTTCCTAAAATACGTTTAACGTATTGTGAATTAATTTTTTCTTTTCTTTTTGAGATTGAGTCTCGCTGTGTCCCCCAGGCTGCAGTGCAGTTGTGCAATCTAGGCTCACTGCAACTTCTGCCTCCTAGGTTCATGTGATTCTCCTGTCTCAGCCTCCCGAGTAGCTGGGATTACAGGTTCACGCCACCATGCCCAGCTGATATTTGTATTTTTAGTAGAAACGGGGTTTCACCATTTTGGTCAGGCTGATCTTGAACTCCTGACCTTGTGATCCGCCAGCCTTAGCCTCCCAAAGTACTGGGATTACATGCTTGAGCCACCGTGCCCAGCCGAATTAATTTTTTTTCCCATTTGACAGGGAAAACAGTGGCTATCCATCAGTCTTGGTAGTATGATATTTCATAAGATGTTTTCACCTACAATCCTACAAGTCTCTGATAATTCTTCCTGATGCTTCTTATTGGAGTTTTTAAAGACTGCTGACAGTAAATAATCTTATAAAGGAAAGGAGTATTTTGCAAAGACCAAATATCATAAAAAGTTAAAATATATAGCATTATCTTTATCTTTGGACTACATGTGAGAGGATTTGGGTATTTCAGCTTAAATATAGCTAGGGGCACAAGTTATGAAACACTATGCAAGTGAATTTCTTAACACATGTGGGTTATAGATCACTTTTAGATACCATAAAAACATTAAAGCCCCTCTCTGGGAAAGAATAGACACAGTATAATCAATATACATGTAGACACATGATTGCTAAAAAGCTTAATAAGACACTGTAGCACATCCATGGAATTTTTGGGGGTGCTTGGTCAATCATACCTGATATAGACATGCATTTTCCTCTCTAGTCCATATCTTAGTTGCCATTAACAGTAATTCTACAAATGGACCTAGATACCCTGACATCTCAGAAGCTTGGAATGAATGGCTAATTTTCACAGTCTTGAAGTTTCCCTTTCTGTGACATTAATACTGTCCTCTAAATTGTATTAACCATTCTTTGCCTTGCTCAACTGCTATTGTGTTAGTAGCTTAACTGCTGTTTTGTAAGGACAATTCCAATAATACTTGCTTTCTGCTGGTAGAGGTACTTGCCTTTCTCAACCATGTTCCTCAGAATATTGAAAAAGAACCTAGACTTGTGTGTGTTTGTGTGTGTAGACAGGTATGCGTGTGCATTTATATCTCTATAATACTCATATATGTATGTGTATTAATTTTAGAACTTGCTAGTTGTAAACCTTCAGCTATCACTTGTCTTTAAGTTTCAAACTTCATGTCTCTCCAAAGTGATGTAAAATATACTGATTAATTATAAAGTCCAGTACAAATATTAACATTAATTAATATTTGAATATTAATATTTTGAAAATAAAATATTAATTTCATGCTGAGAAACTGAGGACAAACCTTTTTCTCCCAACAGTACCACCTTTACTGTCCTGGTGAGGCAAAATTGAAAAGCATTAATACTACTATTAGAGTGGATAACGGGCAGAAGCATACACTGCTTATCAGGTAGGATATACTTATTTCTTTTCCACTTAATCTCATTAAGTAGCAAAGGCTATTCCTCTTAATATTGTCCTTGTCATTTCAAAATTGATGTTATCCTGATTAGTATTAACATGTGCATGTGTATGAATTAATGTTTGTCAAGCTTTTCTGTATATTCTAAAAATTATACTGAGAAGAGAATATTATAGGAATTATATTATCAATGAACTTCGATAAGGAGGTTTACAAAGGATCCATGAAAGCCTCATATTTTCCTTTTAGGGCAGTTGTAACAAATCAAACAAACTGGTAATTTATTTTGATAAACGAAGTAAATTATATTCAGTGTAGAAACTGTGGAACTTCCCGAAAAGCATAAAGAAGAAAATTAAAATGGCGCACCACAATCCAGGTCGAGTAATTAAGGTGTATGATTCATATTTTTCAAAAGCTGTGTTTGAAGGTGACCCTATCCCTAGAACATCTGAAATAAATCAGTTTGCCAATCTGATAAATAATTTTTTTCCTTTTTCTTCTTTGATTTTTATTTAATTTTAATTTTTAATATAGATGTAATGCTTTTTTGTTGTATATTTTTTATTTATTTAAGTGATGCTGAAAACACATACCATAGTCATATGCCAGTATGTAGACTGAATTATTTTTGGCAGTAGATTATTTAGTAAAAGGAAATATCTATTTAAAGTCAATACAAGTGAAGGAAAAAGAGTCCTGAACAGAGACTGGGAAAGAAGTTAAATGAGAGGTTTTAAGGAAGTTCTACCTTTATTGTGCAAGAACTACCCAAATTCTATTATCTAGACTACAGAAACGTACAGAAAATTGACCAAAAAATAATTTGTTATCAAATAAATCAAGGAAAGCCTACATCACATCTACCCCCAACCCAGAATACTCAAAACGAACATAGCATTTTATGACCTCTGAGATGCTGTTTAATAAAACATCTTTTTTTATTTGTTTTCTTAATGCTTTAGTGTCACTGTACTTAAAAGTGTCATGACACAGACATACAACATTTAACATCTTTCCTCATCATGTTAATCTCCTAAATAACAAATGTTGGGGCCAGTGCACTTTGGACAATGACATCTTAGCTATGGTCATAATTTTCCTGGGCACGTACCACCATCATCTGTAGGGAAGCAAGTGCTTGAGCCTTGGGTGGGAGAAAGAATCAAATCATGAAAGACATAGATGGAGAGACAGAGGGAAAACCTACAGAAGCTGTTCTGGCCTCACGCATGGTTGGAAGAGAGTAAAAAAGTATATTCAAAAAATCATAATTACCGTTTATTTACCAGCAATTTATGTCCAGTACTAATTATATTACATATATGGATTTATTCCTATAGACAATTATAATTATTATCTACATTTTTCAGATGCAAAACTGACAGACAGGGAAATTAAGTACAGATAATGACAGAACTAGAAAATGACACAGTCTCAAAGCTGCTCTCACTCCAAAATCTGTAAGTGTGAAGTCACAGGTCCCTTGAACCAAGCTAGAGAAATGTAATATGAATTGAATTCCTGTTTTTCCCCCAACAGCAAAGAACTGCTCTATGTCCAAGATCAAGTAAAGATAAGAATTATAAATGATGTGTCCAGTAAAATGACTAGCAGAAGAAACAGTATTAATTAGCCCACACTAAACAATTACCATGTATCATATGCTTTACACACACATAACTACATCTAATCACTGTAAAACTTGTAATGCCTATTTCACTGGGTTTCTGGGCTACCATAATAAAGTATCATGGACAAGGTGGCTCAAACAACAGAAATTAATTTTCTCACTATTCTATAGGCAATTTAATATCACAGTTGCAATTTAGTCTCACAATTCTGAAATTAAAATGACAACAGGTTTGATTTCTTTAGAGGTCTCCTTTTGCTTGTATTCAGATGGCTGTATTCACCCTTTGTCTACACATCATTTTCCCTTTGTATGTATCTATGGTCTAATTTCCTCTTGTAATAAGATCACCAGACACATTGGATTAAATGTGTCTAATGACCTTATTTTAGCATGCTACTTCTTTGAAGATCCTATTTCCAAATATAGTCACATTCTCAAGGACTGATGCCTAGTGCATCAACATATGAATTTTGACTGAAACACAATTCAGCCTACAGCAGTCATTTTGCATATTTGAAAGCTGAGACTCATAGAAGATGGACAGCTTTCTCTATCACTTGCTAGTCAGTAATGGAGCAAGATTAGAACCCAGATCTCCTGCCCCTGACCTGATCATTGTTTCTACTAAACACACAGGTGGTAGTTTTTAAAATAACAAAATACTAGTCTTCTTTAAAAGAAATATTAAATGTGTAAGATTTTTAAAATCCCAAGAATACCGATTTTTTACTATCCTTGTCACAAAATGTCACTGTTAAGAGTACTTAACCAAAAAATCACTTTCTTTTATGTTATATGACTGTAATGTTGTTCCATTTTACATATACTGTTGCTTTTTATTTTTATCAAAAAGTAGTTGATATCCTGGTTATATTTGATCTAACTAAACTCAGAAATAGTACTTCTCAGGTCTTTTGTGTTTTAATGTTGTAAAAAATTTATAGAAATATATTTTCTCCGTGATTATCATCTATAAAGTACAAAAGTGAAGCTCCATTAGTTTTATTTTTCTGTATCTTTAAAAAATACAATTCTGAGGAGAAAAAAAAAGCAAAAACCTCAATTGTGAGTTGAACACAATTCACGAATGTTGAAGCTATAATTTTTTGACCATTAACATATTCTTGTTAGTAAAGGTAAATGGTGTGCACATATTTCACCCCCAATTTTATACTCTTTTATTTTGTTATTGTTGAAATATGGCTTTCCTCTTGAATATGAATATAGGAGAAGGGTCTTTCTTTCATACCCTTATAGAACCTTGAAGAAAAAGGATAGCAGAATTGTGCTAGGTCCATGATGAAGACCTGTCTCAGAAAAAGCAAAACGAATATGCTCTATGAAGAAGTAACCTGGCTCATTATGTTTTAGAACAAGGAAGGATAAGCTGTTCTGCAGAGCAGTGTGGCCCTTTTAAAAAAGAAATGTGTGATTGCTTAAAATAACAAAAGCAGGAAGGGTTGGAGTGCTTAAAATCAGGTGAAATATACTTTGGCATAATAAAGATACTAAAAGCACACATACTAAAGTTATTTTAGTGATAAATTAGCTATAGCTGGTGCTCATATTTTAATGAAAGGGACAGAAATGGGACAAAGCAGTAAAGTTAGAAAGCAGAAAAATAGCATAGAGTATGTTATGAGGCAAAATGCAAATGGGTGTGCATTTGTCACTGCACTATTGAATGCCACCAGGTAGAGCATTGAGGCAGAAGGTGCTGAGAAGCTGAAGATAGTGGCGCATGTATTTTCTGTAAAACACAATTATGATAGTCTTGTGTTGTATTTTATTTATGTCTGTTGGTATAGTTATAATAATTATGTGTATATATAATGTTAATATATACTACTTATAATCTTTATTGCACATATTACACTATAATATTACATTATAATTATATAATAAAACATAATTTTATTAATACGCTAATTTAATTTGCCTTTAATACCAAGTGTATTATGGGATTTTTTCTCTTCCATTTAAAGTCACTGCTTAATTTCTACCTTGTCCTTGAAGAGGGTAGAATTTGGGATTCAAAGAGAGTTATGTTTAGCTATTCTGACCTCCTCAACTTTGGCACTTTAGATTTTTCTAAGTGTCTACCAATTAAAAATACTGCCATGAATTTTTAAAAATTATTTGTTGCCTTAGACTTAAGCTCTGAGTCAGTATCCTAATTTGTAAGTAATTCACAAAAGCTCTGTCAGTTCTTCTAAAACTGTCTCAGGGAGAATTTATTGGTTTGGAACTTTGAGGGCAGGCAGCTTCTATTCTACAATCTCTGCAAAGCCAAATAAACTAGAACAAATGAGAACATCTTTAGTTATCCTTGAGAGAATAATTTACCAGCAATTGTTTATGCACAGTCATCTACATGCATTGGATACAAAATTTATTGTATTACACATGCAATAAATTACAATAAGTTTTGAAAAGGGGTATACGATCTACATAAACAGTAAATGACACTTTAGAAGATTGGCGTGTATCAATGAAATCCACACATTGGCATATATTTTCTCAAGTGATGTAGAACCAGATACAAAGCCTGAATGCCATTATATTACTTTCTTAGATGATAATAGGAGAAGGGTGTTCCTTAATAAGTACAGGTATCAAAAGAAGAAAGGAAGGTAATAATTTGCGATCATTTAGGCAGGGAGGAATAAAAATCGGGTATGGAAATGCAGTGGTACTCAGGTTGCACAGGTCATCAAATGCCACAGTAAGAACTGTGAACTACATCGTATGCAATAGAGACTTACTGGAGGATATTTAAGTAAGAGACTAGTCACATAATCAAAGAAGTACTTACTTTCCTTAATAGGGTATGCTAATCTATATTACACAGTAGACTCTAAATGTTTGGGTGTCTTCAGATGGATCCACTCTACAGTTTGTTTCTCCTGCTTCTTTCTGCACTGGTCCTTTGAGATTTACTTGTGTGGATTACATTAGGGAGCTCTTTTATGGATTGAATTGGGTTTTCACAAAATTCATGCGTTAAAGTCTTAACCCTCAGCAGCTCAGCACGTGACCGTATTTAGCTTCAGTCATTACAGAACTAATCATGTTAAAATGAAGTCATTAGGGTGGGCCTTAATACCATATAACTGGTGTTCTTATAAAAAGAGAAAGTTAGTACACAGAGAGAGACCCATATAGAAGGTAGACAGCATGAAGACGGAAAAAAGGCTGACATCTTCAAGCCAAGGAGAAAGGTAGAACATATTCTATCGTCATAGGGAAAAAATAGGGAGGCAGGAGGGTAAAGTCAGAATGTGTATTCCCTTGACCTTATGTTGTGTCCCACGGGCTGGTTTTCTACAAAAGTCAAGGTCTTTGCTCCTGGCAATTGGCCCTCTACTCTGTTCCCATAACTCCTTTCTTCCTCTAGTCTTTAGATCTGTAGAGGTAATGTCAGAGTAACTATGTTGTGGCCCTGTTCTCTCTTATCCCTTTTGGCTCTTCTACTCTCTGACCACATCTTTGTGAAAAGTTCATTTATTTAACCTTACTCAAATTATATTAGTTGAAATGTTCCACGTATATTCTGCTGAGTATATGAGTCTTCACCAGTCAGTATGGTGAAGGACGAGTGAAAGGTTTAATGAGGCAGGACTCGAAGTGGCAAATTCCACCCCTTTCTGCATTCTATTAGCTAGAGCTTAGTCACATGGAGACACCTAATGACAAGGGAACCTGGAGAAGGTTTTCCAGCTTTGTACCCACGAGGAAGAGTACATCAGCTAAAGCTATGTAGAATAAACAAGATGAGAATTATTTCTCTAATATAGAGAAATAATTCTCTGTATTAGAGAAATATTTCTACCTTTAGGATACCTATAGGATAAAAACAAACAAACAAAAACCAGAAAACACAATTTATAACACTTAGTAGTTGAATTTGAACCAAAGTGTTCATATGTCCTTTAATCTTGGTTGTAAGTGGTTTATTGCATTGCTTATAAAATGTGAACTGATAATATGCTTTTTATCAATTAAATAATTATAACTTCATCATAATGCACACAGTGTCAGATTACATGTTATAAATAATTCCTTCTTTCTACTGTCCTTCTATTAAACTACTCCAGGATTTACCCAGTGTACTGGTGCATAATGCCTGGGAATGAAAAATTGTTTTATCATCACATCACATGCCTTCTTATGCTGTTTGAGTGGTGGAAAATAGTATAAAAATGCAGCAAATTGTGCATTCAAAACACAGAGCTGTCTGAAAGAAACCACTAATTTTAGTGACAATTGGAACAAAGACAGTGGAAACACTATCACTACAATAAACAACCAAGCTTTGCACTTCATTTGGAAGACACTAAAAATGAATCCAAGAACTGAGCAAGTGTCAATTAGAGCAGTAAAGCTGTGGCTCAGAGTACTAGAAAATCAGTAAAGTGAAAACAAAAATTAACTATTTAACCACTTTCTAAAAATAAAAATTTTGTTTCTAATAAAATGTATACATTATTTCATTAATTTTTTAATTAACCCATGTCAGTAGTGTCAAGAAAAACATGATCATGGAATAATGATTTTACTTTAACTTGAACAAAATAAAAAATGAACAATTGATTTTCATTTTAAATGATACTTATTCACCCAAGGAAATGTTTCTGTAACATTAACCTATTTTTCTATTCCTTTCCAAAGTGGCATATAGTCATTTAACAAAAAACATAGAGTAGGAGTGAAACTTCATCATTTAACGTGGGTAAAGAGGATTTTAAAGTGTAACCTGCAAAGGCCAGTTAATTAGACTAGAAATTAACAATGTTTAAGTTTTTGTAATTTTTTTGTTTGTTTGTTTGAGATGGAGTCTCAAAAAAGAGTCTCCCTCTTTCACCCAGGCTGCAGTACAGTAGTGCTATCTGTGCTCACTGCAATCTCCACCTTTGTGGCTTCAGTGATTCTCCTTCCTCAGCCTCCTGAGTAGCTGAGATTAAAGGTGCCCACCGCCACACCCAGCTACTTTTTGTATTTTTAGTAGAGACGGTGTTTCACCACCTTGGCCAGGCTGGTCTCAAACTCCTGACAGGTGATCTGCCTGCCATGGCCTCCCAAAGTGCTGGGATGATGGAGATGAGCCACTGCACCTGGCCTATAATTTTTAATTCAGTTTATTCAAGTGCTCTGATAAACTGATTACCAATCACCTTTTAGGGGCTATTTTTAAACACAAATTAACATAATTACACATTTAAAAGTAAGACATTTTCCATCAATCTACTTGAAAACACATTACCTGTTACAAAATTACTGAAATGAATAAAAATATACTACTGTTATTAATACTGTTAGTCAAATCAGAGGAGCATAGAGTAGTCTTGGTTTTACTTTAACATCAGAGTTTTGGGGGCTTTTCCTCTTGAAAAAGATATTTGTGGGCTGGGTGTGATGGCTCATGCCTGTGTTCCCAGTACTTTGTGAAGCTGAAGCAAGTGGATCACCTGACATCAGGAGTTCAAGATAAGCCTGGCCAGCATGTTGAAACCCCGTTTCAATTAAAAAATACAAAAAATAGCTGGACGTGGTAGTGGGCGCCTATGATCCAAGCTACTAGGAGGCTGAGGGAGGAGAATCACTTACACTCAGGAGGCAGACGTTGCAGTGAGCTGAGATCTTGCCATTGTACTCCAGCTGGGGTGACAGAGTGAGACTCTGTTTCTAAAAAAAAAAAAAAGATTATTTGTTATTACTCTTTGCAAGTTAAGCTGAAATTATGGCACCAATGTCAGTCAATAAATTGTCTGGACCTTAAGAGTTTAGAAAATATTTTTGGTTGGATTATCATCAAAAAGTGCAGATGTTATCAGAAGCAGCACATAGCAGCTGCATTTATGTGAATTTGCTGGGAAGCTATTATATCAGGTATTTTATCATATATCCAGGATATAAAATTTCAAGGTGTACACAAGTCAAAGGCCTGAGTCTTACTGTTTCAGCAAAATTAATTTCGAAATGTATTTTGAAAGCACTTTTTAAAACAAGAGAATAATATAGGCTAGAAATAATCAAGATCATAAAGTATAATTGGCTTCCTTCTTCGAAATGCATGCTCTTGGTGAAAACTGGATCGTGACAATTTAGTGACATCTCCTGAGCCACACAAATGTATGTCCTTTAGAGGCTCAACATCTTAGGAAAACAAAGATTAGCACATCATAGGGATAGGGTTCAACAGGTACATGCTGATTATTCATGTCCTTTAATTTTACCTGAAATATGTCTTGTTTTTTATGATTTTTTTACTGTAACCTGATAAGAGAAGTTCTAATATAAATGACCTAAAGTTAAAATTTCTACTTAAATATTTCCGCTGCATATGATTCAGTTGACTCAGCTATAATTCTAGCTTGCCTCATTTTTCCATCTTTGCTAAGAGGTGAACTGTCTCCTATACTAATATAAACATATTGAAAACAAACTGAAAGTGAATAGTTTATAATTTTAATATTTCATATAAGTAAACAGAGATGAAAATATATTCTTGCCAAAAAATAAAACAAGGTTATATTAATCATATTTTTGGAAAACCTTCCTGTGAGATATTTTAGTGTAAATATAACAATAAACAAAGTTTCTGGTAATCTTATTAAGAGAAACATGTAATATTGAAGGCAATTATTGAATGATGAATTTTAATTCTCATTAACTTGTGCTATAATCTAGTTGAGTACGTTTTGAAATGCTAGCTACATGATACTCTGAATTTAAGTCTTTGCAATGTTTCTTATAGATCACCATAGTGTAATTAGTTTACTGAATCAATAAATGTCAGAAAATTCAAATGTTGAAAGTCAGTTGTGTTAAGGGAGGTAAACTCACTTTTGAGAAACAATTAGGATAATCATCATTATTTCAGAAAATTAATAGTGATTTTACAAATACTGTCAAAATCTTTTCACAGGTTGAAAAGAACATATACTACTTCATTAAGTGTTATTTCTTAAGTATCCTCTCCTAATGAAAAGTGATTTTGTGAAAAGGAATTTTGAAGTATATGTAAAAATTCCTTTCATATGCTTTCTCATTCTATGTTCATTGAGATGCCTTCAGAATCAAAAGTCAAGTCCTTATTTGCTTCCTTCAGTTGTGTATTTTCAGGGTTAAAATACATAATATATTTTGGTTTACCTCAAATCTTCTCAAAAAGCATAGCTAAATATCTTTTTGTAATATGGCCTTTATAAATATATAATGAGAGCATATTGAAGGTAGCAAGCTTCGAGTTAAATCACTACAACAATAGCAAAGTTAAGTTTCAAAGTATTCTAATTAGGAAGTGTGGCACACTTCCAAAAGGGTCTTCACAGTTAATTGACCAGAGCCCACATGGAATAATGTGGTCTGCATATCATTTAGCTTATATACATCAGTCTCTCCCCAAATTGACATTCTTTATAGTTGTTGGTTATCTGCTGCTTTGGTATACTCTCTGTTATGACCTTGCAGGTTGCTTTAATTGCTAAAGCCTCATTGATCACCACATGTCAATAAAAATGAATACATTAAGTCTCTATCCACAGATTCACTAGCAGAAAAATTCCAGGAACCATTGAAGTGTAAATTCCTAGATAATCCTGTCAGATGTACTACTTATTTTTAAGGGAACTAACCATTAATGACTAATTATCATGCTACTGCAATAAAACACAATGGTAATTAAATTTGCCAAATTTAAGCTAAAAGAAAAATTGATCTATTTATTTTACACTTGATAGCCAAAAGACTGAGAAGCAATGATCTAGTTTTTTGTTTTGTTTTTTTTTGTTTTTTTTTAGAAAAAGCATTTTTAGAAAGAGCTTCGCAAGAGTTTAATAAATATCATTTGAAACAATACAGTAATATTGTGCAAAATTGTTCTTACATATAATTGACTAAATAATTACTAGAAATAGTGATTCTGTAATTACCAGAAACAGAATAATTCTAAAAAAGTCCAAAGAGTTCAGCAGAGATGGAGACTTCCATTTGAAAACTGTGGATAGTCATGGTATGATTAGTTGCTAATACAAGTTTAGAATAGAATAGTCTGAAATCTGAAGGACAGGGTTTAAGAGAAATAGTTGATCCTTGTAACTACTTGCAGCACTTGACCCTATTCTGTCCAAAGCTAACCCCTCTGCCAATCCCTAGACGCCATGCCATCCCTTTTCACATTCTCAAGGACTTCTCTTCTTCAGGATCACTTTTATTTTCTTGTATTATTCATTTTTTTCTCTCTGCTGGACCATTTCCAAAAAAAAGGAGAGGAGAGGGAAAAAAGGATTTAAAATTTCTCAGCTGCAACACACAGCACCTCTGGAGAGCTTATATTACTTTCATTCTGATCCTCTTCAAAGCCAAATATCAAAAGTTTGCTGCATATGAGACTCTGATTTTGTTACCTGTTACTTACTATTCAATCCACTCCTATCTAGCATCCATGTTCCCACAACTGACACACCTTTTGTTAATATCACCTACAAATAGAGAGTTTTATCATTCAAACTGTTAAATATTTTAAAAATTAAAAAAAAGAGTGCTGTTATGACTCTGGGACAATGTACAAACAGAATCTGTTCTAAGCAATACGAGACAGTGGTCACTGTATACAACCTTCATGTTAACAAAGCCAATTCTGTCTTTATTGTCCTAAGCATTTTAGTGAACACACTCTATTTTCTTGAAATAATTTTCTGTGTCTGCTTCAAAAACAGTAAATTTTTGGTGTTTCTCATATCTCAGTGACCAATTGTCCTTTCTTTTTTTATACCTGTTCCAGCTTGGACCTTTCTCATGCATTTCGGACTCATCTACCCAAACACCTACCTAATATTTTCTTTTATATGCCTCATCTGTATCTGAAATTTAACATATCCAAAATACAAGTGCTGGTCTCCTACCCCTAACATCGCTTCTCTACTCTCCTTTCCTTCCTTCTTTCCCCACTCACACATCCCCTTATGGCCTTTCTTGTCTCAGCAAGTAACACTATTTTCTACCTATATAATGAAAGTCGTTTTTCACCCTTTGAAGTTTACTGAATGTTTTATATCTGTGTGCATATTTTATGTAAGTTGTAAACTGTCAAAAATATGAAACCAGAGTTGATTTAGCTGAGCTATTGTTACTGTGGTTATTTTAAATAGATAAAATCATTAACTCAACTTTTGAGTAAAACTTTATCTCATAATATTTTATGGTTGAAGAATATGTTAATTATTGAAGAACCTTCTCACTAAAATAGAAACTTAATTTTATTCAAATGGTTGAAAATTTTAGGATGGATTTAAAAAGGAATGCAAAATGGAGCTTTAGTGCTACAGTAAACATTTTCTTCCATAAAATGTTAGCATTTTAAAATAATCAAAAGCGATTATGTTCATCTTAAGTTTGTGTACAAGCAACTTAAGTATCGTGACTTATTCAGAGCTATAAAAAGCTTGCCATTGGTGATCTCATTGGCAACTCTAAAGAATTTGGTTTCTTTTTTGTTTTAATTTTTTTTTCGAGACAGAGTACTTTATCACCCAGGCTGGAGTGTAGTGGTGCGATCTGGTCTCGCTGCAACCTCCACCTTCTGGGTTCAAGCAATTCTCCTGCCTCAGCCTTTCAAGTAACTGGGATTACACGAACGTGCCACAACACCTGGCTAATTTTTGTATTCTTAGCAGAGACAGGGTTTCACCATGTTGGCCAGGCTGATCATAAACTCTTGACCTCATGATCCACCTGCCTTGGCCAAGAGTTTGGTTTCTTAACATATCTATGAAAGGAAAGTGACTCCTCTGTTGGTACTCTACCACCTCGAGAAGCATGATGATCCTGTAAGGTTAGGAAACACTACCTCCTACATGTCTGTCAGCAATTAGAACTAATTAGAAACCTTAATATTTGTATATATTAAACTTAAAAGGTTTAGCTGTCTGAATTTGAAATGGACATTGATTTTACAACTAGGAAATTAAATGGCTTAATGGTCTAGATTTGATGGTTCATATTAATCTGTATAGCATGTGACATCTTACTTGAAATGAAAGTGGTTATATAATTGAGTTGACTTCCTTTCCAATCAGTTTTCATATCAATAATAGTTAATCCCTGAAGAGAAAATACTCTAAAATCAAAAGCTGATTATTTTGAGAATGAGAACTTTGCTTACTGTTTTTAGTGTTCTCAGGATTTGACAGATTGCTTTGCAGAAAAATCAGGAAATGTTTACTGAATGATTGAATGAATGAATGAATAAAATATTTACAAAGTAGGCATTCAACATTTTAAGAACAAAATTATCTAAAAGAAAAACTAAAAAATAAAAAAGTATTTTATATGCCTGTAGTCCTAATGGGCACATATTACATTTTAAAAGACAGTTATAAAATGTTATCTATATAAAAAGAACTATTTATCATGCACATTATTATTCTGAAGGAAAAATCTACTACAAATGGAAGTAATGATTACTCTTAGATACACTTGTAAGGTGACAGGAATATTAAACCAAGTGGTAGCACAAGGTGAACACAGACATTATGCTCATAATAATTAACCTCTCACTCCATCATTGTAAGAACAATTAAGAACAAATTTATTAATAGGTTGTAGTATGCTAATGTGATAATAATCATGTGAGGATTACTTCTGAGACTCCCCTAATAAAAAAATAAAAGCAAAACAGGACTCAAAGATAACACTATGACAGTATTTTTATACTCAATTAACCAATTGAGCCTTCACAAAAGAAAGTTCCATGTTTCCTCCCTGAAGTATCCCAGCCCTTCCAGTTGACCAAGTACTCCAAGGTTTTAAGGTGCAAAGGTCCTCAGCAGATGGAGAATAGCAATATGACCTAACAACCTTTATCTACCTTTATCTGCCTTATTTCTTGCTGCAAAGGAGAATGTACATGTTTATCCATATTCCAAGAGGGTTAGACCCTCGGCTTGTCAGTATCCCTTTCAGCACTGCACAAATGGCCCACACTTACTTGCCTAACGGAATGAGGCAATTGAGTGACTGTTCTCCAAATAAAGGAGGTAACATGTTTCCAATAACATGAAGTCTTCTCTTCAGTTGGCATCCTTTAAATGTCCTTATTGGAAAAAAAAAATGTCTGTCTGTCTATCTTTCTGTCTACCTCAGCACTATTGATATTGGGGTTGGATAATTCTTTATTGTAAGGTGTTGTCCTTTGTGTTATAGTATGTACAGCTGCAACTCTGGATTCTATCTCTTCCCTCACTTTTGAGGAGCCAAAGTCATTCCAGTTGTTGTGAAATATTTCTGGAAGGGGAGGATGGAGAGGGCAAAATCACAACCCCTCATTGAGAACCTCTGATCTAAACACACACACACACACACACACACACACCCCACCACCACCACCACCACCACCACCACCACCACCACCACACAAACTCTCTCTCTTTCTCTCTCCCTAAACTATTTGAAAACACTAATCAGCAGTTTCCAAGTTATTACAAAAGGTGGGTAACTATTTTTGTTTTTGTATCCTAGTTCTGAGAAAGAGAAAAAGAGGAAGCTGTCAATCTGTGCATTTTGAATTTGTAAAAGAGTAAATAGCACATTGATTATGTTTAGGATTTACAAAATGGATTATCTTTAAATGGTTAACTAGTCAAAGATAAATTGTTACTTGTCAGCCTGACCTGACTAGAAGAATGTATTTAATTTTAAAAAAATTTTCTCTAGATATGAAAGACAAAAGTAACGTGCATTTCTAGTTGAGAATTTAAGAGTTATGCTAATGAGGAATGACATCCTCCTAAATTACCCTCCCCTTCAACCACAGCCTCTGATTCAGTTTGACTGTGTACCCACCAAAATCCCATCTTGAATTGTAATTCCCATAATCCCCACATTCATGGGAGGGACTCAGTGTGAGGTGAGTGAATCACGGGGGAGTTTCTTCCAAGCTATTCTTGTGATATTAAGTTATCATGAGATCTGATGGTTTTCTAAGGGGTTTCCCCCTTTGTTCTGCTCTCATTCTTCTCCTTCCTTGAGCCATGTGAAAAAGGAGATGTTTACTTCCCCTCCCATTGTGATTTTAAGTTTCCTGAGGCCTCCCCAGCCATGCTAAACTGTGAGTCAATTAAACCTCTTTCATTTATAAATTACCTAAATTTCCCAGTCTCCTCTGGTATTTTTTTTTAAGATGGAGTCTTGATCTGTTGCCAGGCTGGAGTGCAGTTTTGCAATCTTGGCTCACTGCAACCTCTGCCTCCTGGGTTCAAGCGATTCTCCTGCCTCAGCCTCCTGAGTAGCTGAGACTACTGGTGCATGCCACCGCACCCAGCTAATTTTTGTATTTTTCATAGAGACAGGTTTCACCATGTTGGCCAGGATGGTCTTGATCTTTTGACTTCATGATCCACCCACCTCAGCCTCCCAAAGTGCTGGGATTACAGGTGTGAGCCCCCAGCCCTGGCCCCAAGTATGTCTTTACTAGCAGTGTGAGAATGGACTAATATAGTAAATTGGTACCACAGAGAGTGAGGCCCTGCTATAAAGATACCTGAAAATGTGTAAGTGACTTTGGAATTGGGTAACAGGCAGAAGGTGAAACAGTTTGGAGGGTTCTGAAGAAGAAAGAAAAATGTGGGAAAGTTTGGAACTTCTTAGAAACTTGTTGAATAGCTTTGACCAAAATGCTGATAGCAATATGGACAATGAAGTCCAGGCTGAGGTGGTCTCAGATGGACTTGAAGAACTTGTTGAGAATTAGAATAAAGGTGATTCTTACTATGCTTTATCAAGGAGACTGACAGCATTTTATCCCTGCCCTAGAGATCTGTGGAACTTTGAACATGAGAGAGATAATTTAGGGTATCTTGTGGATGAAATTTCTAAGCAGCAAGGCATTCAAGAGGAAGTAGGGCCTACAAGTTTGGAAAACTTTTAGCCTGATGATGCAATAGAAAAGAAAAACCCATTTTCTGGGGAGAAATTCAAGCCTCCTGCAGAAATTTGCATAATCACCAAGATGGGGAAAATATCTCCAGGGCATGTCACAGACCTTTCACAGCAGGTCCTCCCAATACAGGCCCAGGGGCCTTGGAGGAAAAGATGGCTCATAGTTCACACCCCACCCCCCACCATTGTGTGCAGCCTAGGGATTTGGTGCTTTGCACCCCAGCCACTATAGCCGTGGCTCAGAGTCCCAAAACACAGTTCTGGCTGTGGCTTCAGAGGGTACAAGCCCCAAGCATTGGCAGTTTTCATGTGTGTTAAGCCTACAGGTGCACAGAAATCAAGAATCGAGGTCTGGGAAACTCTGCCTAGATTTCAGAGGTATGAAATCTAGTTATGAAATCTTTCATCCTTGCCAGATATGAAAACACCTGGATGTCTAGGCAGAAGTTTATTTCAGAGGCAGAGCCCTCGTAGAGAACCTCTGCTAGAGTAGTGCAGAAGGGAAATGTGGGGTCAGAGCCCCCACCAGCATCCGCACCGGGGTAGTGCCTAGTGGAGCTATGAGGAGAGGGACACATCCTCCAGACCCCAGAATGGTAGATCCACCAACAACATGCACTGTAAGCTTGGAAAAGCCAGAGACATTCAATACCAGCCCTGAAAGCAGCTGGGAGGGGGGCTGTACCCTGCTAAGCCACAGGGGCAGTGCTGCCCAAGGCTGTGGGAGATCACCTCTTACATCATCATGACCTGGATATGAGACATGGAGTTAAAGGAGATTATTTCGGAACTGTAAGGTTTGATGACTGCCCTACTGGATTTTGGATTTGCATGGGAACTATAGTTCCTTCGTTTTGGTTGGCCAATTTCTCTCAGTTGGAGCAAGTATATTTAGCCAATGCTTTTACCCCTACTTTATATAAGAAGTAACTAACTTGTTTTTGATTTTATAGGCTCTTAGGCAGAAGCAGCTTGCCTTGTCTCAGATGAGACTTTGAACTTGGGCTTTTGAGTTAAGGCTGGAATGAGCTACGACTTCAGGGGGCTGTTGGAATGGCATGATTGTGCTTTGAAATATGAGGACATGAGGTTTGGGAGGGGCCAGGGCTAGAATGATATGATTTGGCTGTGTCCTCACTCAAATCTCATCTTGAATTGTAGTTCTGATAATTCTCATTTGTGGTAGGAGGGACCCAGTGGGAGGTAATTGAATGATGGAGGTGGTTTCCCTCATGGTATTCTTGTGATAGTAATTTCTCAGAAGATGGTTTTCTAAGGGGCTTTCCCCTTCACACATCTCTCATTCTTCTTCCTGCCACCATGTGAAGGACATTTTTGCTTCCCCTTCCACCATGATTGTAAATTTCCTGAGGCCTTCCATGCCATGCTGAACTGTGAGTCAGTTAAACCTTTTTCCTTTATAAATTACCCAGTCTTGGGTATGCCTTTATTAGCAGCATGAGAATGGACTAATACAGCTACTTATAATAGTCTAGAGAGGAGGATTTGTGGGGAACTAGCCAGGATAAAATTTTTAAGAACTCACAGGGGAGCTGTAGCAAAGATTATTTTGTAGTCACACTCAGGGCTGTTCTGTTTGATCTTGCAATTTTCCAGTTCAGCTGACACCCTGCTGACACCCTGGCACCCCCACAGTACTCCAGAGATAGAGGGAAGCAGAAACCTCGTGACCATTAACCACAGTTCACGGAGCATCCTTAATACCACAGCATACCTCATCTTTTCTCAGAGACTATGTGATCAAACCACAATAAAAATCTAACTTGGAACAAAAGTGGGGAATAGAGTGAGGAGCATGACTCTGGCGAAACTTACTCATTTTTCCATGAGACAGAGCCTTCCCCCAATTATAGCCATAGTTTTGAATTGCAGCATACTGGAATATCTACCAATAACTCAGGTTTTATGCAAGACATATAATTTTATTTTCTACATCTTAATTTACATTTCTAGCCTCCATTCTGATGAGATAACAGAAAATCAATTTCAGTCAATGAGAGTTTCCTTCTCTCTCCCTGTGATTTTATCACAGTGCCAAGGCACAGATAGTACAGGTAATCATGTAGATATTAATACCATCCGATCACATTGGCCTCTGGTGAAATAGACCAATTTTTCCTGGTTTTATCATTTGAACACACAGAAGGCAGAACACAGGAAAGACTTTTTTTAGACATAAGGGCAAGAAGAAACTCACTTTAGTGCTTTCTTCCCTATAAGAAATAGCATATAAGTAGTTATTAGAAAATTAAATGATTATTACTTTCCAAAATATTACTCTGAATCTTAAGAAACATACCTTAATATGTACTCAAGTGTATTCAGTCATGAAGAACTAAATAGCCATACCAGAACTTTGCAGAGATTTTTTTTTTCAAACAAGGTCTTATGCAAATAGCTATAGTATGAAATAATTAAATGAGAGCCTCTTCTGTTTAAGACCTGGATTGGAGGTAATAGGAGGAGTTAGATAAGGAACTACTGGCCCTACCCTATGGTTTCTCTGTTTCTGCTAGAATTTCTCCTGTGTCACCACTCTGGAATCTAAACAATTATATGGAAACATTTTGAAAAACACTGCTGCATTTTAAATGTTTTAATTTGAATAGTATTAATAGCAAAATAGTTACAGGTAAGTATATGCATTATTTGCTAGAGTTAAAAACTAGAATTTTTTAATATTATTCCTGAAATAATAAAGATGCAACTAAATTCTAAAATAATAAAAAATGATAATCTTCCTGAATATCACTGCTTCATAATTGTCAGAAACTTGTCATTATTCAATGAAATCTAATTCAACAACAACAAATGTATTTAAATGGCCTATTTTGATAAGACATGAATATTTTTCACTTTTTTTTAGAGAAGAAATAAAGCATACCACCTAAAACAAGTTTCTGGAAACAAGTAAATTAAAGCAAATTCTAATACTGCCTTCTATTCAAACCTCTGTGTTTGTTACCGAATAACTCAGAATTTTAAATCTCTCATTTGTTAAATGCAGGTAATAATGGTACCTGCTGCAGAGGGTAATTGTGCATACAGTATAATGTACTGCATGTGCCTTGCATGTAGAAAGTGCTCAATAAATGTTTGTAAGTATTTTGTTCTTGAGCATTTTCAAATTACAAATATATGTGTATAGCTTT
This sequence comes from Sapajus apella, assembly GCF_009761245.1. NCBI lineage: Eukaryota > Metazoa > Chordata > Mammalia > Primates > Cebidae > Sapajus > Sapajus apella. The sequence continues at coordinate 18,569,629 of NW_022436981.1, read as the reverse complement.
TCATTGTAGTGAATAAAAACTACAATTATCATACCACTGTGTCCAGGAACATGAAGTAATGGTTCATTCAACATTATGTCATTATTATTGAATACCATACAGTGTTGTCTTGAAAAGAATGAGTTCTTGAGTTAGAGTTCTACTACCGTCATCACTTGCTGTGCAACTTGAGTCAAGTCCCACAACTTCCCAGTGTTACTGGGCTTATTGAGAATCAAAAAAGCTAAAATAGGTGAAAACATTTAGTATCACTTAATAAATGTTAGCCAATATGATCATTAATAGGTTATCATCAACATTGATATTTTTGTTATCTATCATTAACTTTTACCTAAGGGCAGCCATTGTATGCTGGGTGACATTTGGAAAATTTACTCATGTGCCTGGGTAGAACATAGAAAATTTTACTAAGATGTACCATGATGTCTCAAAAAAGTTCAAAATAAAGATGCATAAATAAAGTTAAACCTTCAATTTCTTAGCACCTAGCTATGGTGAGTGATAAATATTAAGTATTTATAAAGATTTGCCTAATGAATAAATGAATGAATGAAGTGTGAATAAATGAGGTAATCAATATAAGGAAGACAAAACAAACCAGTGGATAAGCAAAGAAAAATAAAGGCCTAATGGCTTATAAAGAACTCATGCAGAGATACATCCACATACACTAAAATATGAAATAATTTTAACAAGCTCAGAATTTGAGTGGTTTACTGCTGCTCTTGTTAATTTGGCATAAGTTCAGTTGCCATAGATCAGAGACTAGAAAATGAAGATTTTATAACACCAGGGTGAGAATTAATTTAAGCATCAGAATTTTATATCTGAGTTTAGGTTCTTATTCCTTTTGATTATAAATGTAGAAAAAGGGATTTGACTTTGAAAGTACTTGCTAAGGAATGATCATACAGGCAAAAACACAAATTCCAGGAACTGAGCCAGGCTCTGATTTCTTCTGTCCCTGGAGTGTTTTATTTAAGGAAACCATTGATTTCTGCCACTACTCTGAGGAAATTCATGTGCGAAAGTTGCCAGAAAATCTGCTTCCAATTCAGTTTTCTAGGATCCTTTCCAAGGAGAGATCAACTTCTTTTGGATTAGCACATGAGCAGCTTTGCTGAAAGTAGCCTTTTATACATTAAGCTCGGTTTTTGTCCGATATGTTAAAAAGGAAAGAGAAAACTCTCTGTGATAGTTTCTATGAAGCTCAGAAACTACAGCTTGCTTTATTTTAATATTTAGCAGAAAGAAAAATACTACTATAATCAAATGAAGTTTTTCCAAAGAGAATGTCAGCAGTTTATGATTTGCCTGAGGCTTATTTGAGAGCATTTCCTTACAATATGCTAAAGTACAATTAAAAATGTCTAGCTTTATGTCTTGTGATTTGAAGAACAATGCAAAATGACTAGCAATTTTTATTAATGAATAAACATTCTTTCAAATTAGGTCAATAAAAAAATCTCACACTTTGCAGCTTAAAATAATGGAACATATGAGCTCCTCCGAGTAACTGATGTATTTACTCTTAATGCATATGGACAGAACATTGTACCCTCAGAATGGGCCTCAGACTCATACATAAAACATCCAAGAGCAACCTGATACAGGCAGAGCATGCTTGATATTCTCGCCAAGAGTAATTCCATATTAGGATGGAGAAAATGTAAACCATGATGGTGTTTAGTCTCAAATAAACATGGCCAGTGATGCCATGACTGAGAAGCTACATAGATACAGTTTGGTTAAAAAGTTTATTATTTTTTGGAGCTGCACAGAAGGCAGAACTGAAAACAGAGAGCTGCCACGTGACTTGTGGAACTTGTGCTTTCTGTGTCAGAAGCCATCAGGCCTATCTTCTTGTTTGAAATGAATTTACAATTTCATGAAAAACACCTATGTGGCTCTCAATGTACTTCAAACACCACCAAACCTACCACCAGATACTAAAGATGCTGCAATCCATTTAGTGTAGTAGTTAGTTACCAACATCCAGAATCTTCATCACCAGTGTGGTTCTTCTGGTCACATATTGCCTATTCTTGTATGTATGTTCATACAACTATTGTTTGTTGCATTTTTGCACTGGATTTTTTATTGGAAAATTAAAGAGCGATAGACACACCAATCCTCTCCAAATTCTACTTTATTTCAGAGGTAATTACTTATATATTTTTGGAAGTTTCTTCTATATTTCAACATACACGCTTCTAAATAATAAGTGCATTTTACAGTTTTTCTGTATTCAATTCCAAAATTATCACTGACTTTTTGTTCTGAAGGATGAGGAATTACCTGTCTTATATCAACCCTGCCTGTTTTGCTTGATCATCCCCAAAATTAGATCCATTGTTTGAAAAGCACAAAGTATAAACCATTATAAATAGCATGTACTGATATTTTTGCACAGCCAAGTATGCTATAGTTACCTTTCCTTATAACTTCACCGCCCTTTCCAGTAAATAATGTCCTTGTTTATATTTGCATAATTTTATTATGCTTATCTTTTTTTAAACTCTTCAGAAGATTTACTTTATGACTCCTAGTAATGAAACTTCATTTTGCTATTCTGTTTGGCCAAATGGTTACTGAATGTCTTATTTTCTCTTTCTTTTGTTTCATTTGTCTGAAATAAAATGCTAGAACATAGTGTAGATTAGCTTTTTGAATCAAAGGTTGCTTGGAAAGTGACAGTCTTGCCACATCGTTATGTATATTTATTCCACCCTCAAACTTAATTTTATACTTAGAATTTATACACGAAATGCGAACCATTTCCCTCAGAATTTTGAAGGCATTGCTCCATTGATTTCTAGCATCCTGTGTTGCTGTGAAATGTCTAATAATTTTCAGATATTTACTTATTTATGTATGATATCTTTTAATTTCTCTTCATTTCTTATGAAAGTTTTGAGGTTTCTTCTCTATTTTTAGTCTCCTGAAATTTCACAAAATTGTGCAGTCTTACTCCATGCTGGCTGCTATAATGAAATACCATGAACTGGGTAGTTTATACATAATAGAAAATGAACTATCATAGTTCTGGAGGCTGGGAATTACATGATGAAGGAACCAGCTGATTCAGTCATGGGTAAGGGCAGGATTCCTGGTTCATAGATGACGCTGTCTCAAAGTGTCCTTACATGGTGGAAAAGGTGAGCAGTCTCTCTCAGACTTTTCTTATGAGTGTGCTAATCCTGTTCATGAGGACTCTGCCCCCATGACCTAACCACCTCTCAAATGCGCCACATGCTAATAACTTGAGGGTTAGAATTTCAACATATGAATTGTGGAAGACACAAATATTTAGACCATAGCATGTGCTTAGTGTTTTTCTTTTATATTCCACTCTGCTGGATTCCCATAAGCCCTTTGTGGCATCGTGCAGCAGTAGTAGTTTCTTAGTCTCTTACATTCTTTCATTGATTTTCTACATTTTTATCTTTTGTCCTAAGCTTTGGGATATTTTCTTTACTTCGTGTTTTTCCTGACACTGTTGTTTTTTGACAAGAATAAGCTTCTGTTTTCTCTCTGAGGATATTATTACATTACAGTTTTTTGAAGATTTTGTCTATTCTCTCATGTCTCAATTGTGGTCCCAGCCAGAGACAAATATATTTACAGTCAAAGAGTTTAAACACAGAGAGTTTAATGGAAATGTTATTTATAGATGTTTGGACATTGGCATGGGAAGCAACAGGAGACTCATAATGGCCAAGAAGCCATTACCAACTGCAGGCCTGAGAAGGAGGAAGTATGACCATAGCCTAGATCTTGGAGCTGTATAGGATGCACTATCTGACAGAAGTTTGCAGGATGGAGAATCAGAACCACTGCCAAAACTATGGCATAGAGGGGATAAATATCTAATCACCTTTAAAGGAGAGTGGGGAATATATGGCTGCACAAGGTGAGGAAGGGGAATTTGCTTGCCCTGAGTATAAGCTTCAACTAGTATCCGTAGTGTTAATCCTGCTCCTTTCACCCTGTATCTCATGCCTTTTATTTTTATGGAATAAGCTGGCTCTCTTCTACTAGTATCCTCCTCTACAGTCATGAATCATAAATTCTGCTAAATTAGCACTTCTTCATCCAAAATTTAGTCTCCTTTTTTAACTTTACCATCCACTTGTATATATATCCATTTTCTATATCTTTGTGAATTTTTACTTTATTTATAGTAAAGAAAAAGAAAGTAGAATCTCACTAAGGAGAGGTGATAGAGGATAACTGCACATGGCTGATTCTTTATCTTTAAACAGAACTAATAATACAATTTACTTTTGTGATAATATCCAGTTGCAATGTAGTGGCCATGCTGATTTCCACCAGAAGAATACAGTACATGCTTCACAGCTGAAACACCTGAGGTTCTTTGAGAAAAGAGAGAAAAAAAATTTTAAATGAGGGTCTTATTAGACATCAGCTTCTACTATTTTTGAAAATCAAATTTGCCATTATTAACCCCCTTAGCATCTCAAATGCCTTCTCCCTTTTTCTGTACTTATTCATCCTCCAGCATATCTCTATGCACCCCAATATTCATCTGGCATACTTAGGTAGACACTGAAATAGATAAATAAATACTAACAAATACCTTTCAAGATCTCCTCAGTCTAAATCTCCTGAGCCCTCATTCTTCATTATTTGTTTGGGGACAATTGTTCTAAATAGGCTATTAAAATTTTTTATTTAAAATTTTTTACTTATACTAGTTTGTCAAAGAATGATTGTTTTTCATGTGCTCTTAAAAAAATTACTAAAATATTCATGGTTGCAAAATCTAAAACAAATATAAAATATTCTGTGGATATTAGAAAATTATGTATGTTCTGTTTAGAGGCAAAAATTTGATATCTATTTTAATTACATTTTATTGGTCATATTTTTCAAATGTTCTATATTCTTATTTTTTCAGTTTATTTCATAATCTAGTAATGTATTAAATTTCCAGGCTATATTCAGATATCAGTTCATTCCCCTTTAATTTATAACAGCTTTTACTAATAACACATTCATCATTTTAGATATATTTATGTATATATACACATATATATGCATGTGTATATAAACATACATACAAATATATGTATTATATACATATACATATATGTTGTATATACATACATACCTACAAATATACACATATGAAAACATATATATGTGTATATGCGTGTGTGTGTGTGTGTGTGTGTGTGTGTATGTGTATTTGATATGAGGCCTCACTTTGTAACCAAGACTAGAGTGCAGTGACACAATCATAGCTCACTGCAGCCTCAAACTCCTGGGCTCAAGCAATCCTCCCAACACAGCTCCTGAAGTAGCTAGGACTGCAAGTGCAAGGCACCACACCTGGCTGGTTTTGAAATAAAATTTTGTGTATTGGTAGGATCTCACTATGTTGTCCAGGCTGGTCTGGAACTCCTGGGCTCAAATGATCATTGCCTCAGGCTCCCGGTCTCCATGCTGAGATTATAAGTGTGAGCCACGCTGCTCAGCCTGTTTTATATATTTAAACTGCTTTGGGACTTTTATAAATACATGAGCCTAATTATCTCACTTTCTGTTTTGAATTTTGATTGCTGCTGAATGCTAATGCTTGACCCAATTTTTTGGATTCCATTTGTATGATCTAACTTTGCCAACTCACTTCTAAGTCATTGGTTCTCACATGTGTCTTTTATTTAATTCTCCAAATTTGAGAGACTTTAACCTAATTTTAATAATTTGTGTTCTGCTAGTTACTGTTTTATGTTTCATGGATTGTCAACATTTTTCTCTTCTATGGTGTTATATGATGCTGTATTGTAATCATTTTATCACTGACTTCTAACATAAACCATTATTTTATAATTTGTGAATGGTCAGATTAATTTTATATACAATCATCTTCAATATATTATTAAATAGCTGCCAGACTTAAAAACAGAACTACAGCTTTTTAACATCCCTCTAAGCAAGATTCAGTGTTTCTCGCCTTATTATCCCCACACATACACTTTGTAATATGTAAAATCATTCATCTTGAATTTCTAAAGACTTTTTAAAAGAGTCCATACTTTCTTAAAAGCTGATTAAACTTTATGCTGGTAGTTAAAACCAAGATTAAAATAAAAATTACTACTCAACTAAAATTTTTGAGTATCTAAAATTCGAATGTTTTTCTCTTAGCATAAATGTTATAGGTTTTGTCTGAGGAACGAAAATGTCCTTGAACAAAGCATAGAAAGTTTATCATCATAGTAGGTGAGAGTACACAGAGTAAAAACCAATATATATACACATCAGGGTGACCATGTAATATTCAGTCAAGCCAGTGTTCTGGCTAGAGTCTATGTGTTTTATTTGTCATATTACTCTAAAAGACAAAGAATTTTCCATGGCTTATGAAAATATTATGAACGTGCTTTTTTCACAAATACACACACACACACAACAACAACTTGGGCTTCTTCGATTTAAATATGAGTGTGAAAGACAGAATGGCATTTAACAAGAAAATAAAGAAATTTAGTTTTCATTTAAATCCAACTAAGATTGTCTTTCAATGGCAGTGATTATTAGCCATCTTTTCCTCTTAGAGACCATTTCATGGCTTGCTTCAGTGGAAGTAAAAGGCTCATTGGACGTGAAGATTCCCAATAGTGACAAGATAGCAATGAGACTAATTTCCAATTAGGAAAGCCTTGAAACTAGGTACAATAAAAATCATATTCAGTCTCAGATACTATTTTGAGGATTCACTCTCATTCCATGGTAGGAAAATATAATAAATCAGATTTTATTTTTAGCCTTGAGTTTCTATCAGCCATCAGAGAGTGCTGCAGAACAGAATCTGACTGTTGGAAGCAAAGAGAAAATGTTAGCCAGGACCCCTAAATGTTGTGTTAATTCTCAGACTCATGGGTCCTGCCTGGTTAAATGTCCTGAATCCTTTTTTTTTTTTCTTTTTTTTTCATCTGCACTAACACAGTGCTATTAAATCTTAAGAGTCCTTAAGGCTTGGAGGAGGCTGAGGCAGGAGATTTCTTAAGAAATCTCCCTTGAGCCTCTTTGATAAGAACATTACTTACATTCGTGAGGATTCTACCTTTATGATCTAATTACCTCTCAAAGGTACCACCTCTTAATGTCATTTTGCAGACTCGGATTTCAACACATGATTTTGGAGGGAAATGTAAATGTTTAGACTGTAGCAATATCTAATATTGATAATTAAAGAGATTAATAAGTTTTACCTGGAAAATATGGTAGTAATCAATGTCTGAATTACTTTACTGGAGCTGAATACATGATTTCAATACAGTTCCAAGAACAGGACATCTGCCATAGTTCACTGAACATTGTTTTTCTCAGTTTAGTTTCATTTAGACAGTTTGTGCTTTGCTTCAATAGTATTCTGGTTGCCGATAATATCACTTTTACTGTAATTTCTACTCTATTGTTTTTCTCATTCTCTTACTCTCTCAGTATTAACCTTGGTGCATGCAATCTGTATTTGCTAAATATGTATTTTTTCACAGTTAATTTAAAATTATTTTACAGAAACAAAAATAATTTTGTACATATGAAAATATGATAATGGTGTTACCCATTTCATGATCCAGAGTTGAACAATAAGTTCAGATGAACTAGAATACTGACATTTTGAAGCTAGAAAAATACTGCTACACACAGAGTATAAAATGCAAGAAAAAGCAAGACAGTTTATTTTTTAATTAAAAACCTTTTAAGAAAAGACTGAGTTCTAAGAGATTGTCTGCCCTAGAGTGAAAGAAACAGACATAATTAAATTTTAACAACAGTCTAAACAAATCAAATGATATGGACTAAACTGTGACACACATGCTTCCCCCAATTCGTATGTTGAAGTCCTAACCTCCAGTACCTTGGAATTTGATAGTATCTGGATATAGTGGCTTTAAAGGGGTAATTAAGGTTAAATGAGTGAGCCCTAGTCAACTATATGACTCGTGTCTTTATAAGAAAAGGAATAGACATGAGGGATATTTGTACACAGGGAATAGGCCATATGGGATACCTGCAAGCTAAGGAGAAAGGCCTCAGGAGAAATCAAACCTGCCAGTATTCTGATCTTGGACTTCTGGACTTTAGAACTGTGAGAAAATAATTTCCTATCATTTAAGCCACACATTCCATAGTATTTTGTTATGGAAACCCTAGCAAACAAAAAGCATCACACCAAATCAGAATAAAACAAACTCCCTTTAAGAAGAAAACGATGATAGACTGGGCAAGAAAAATGTGGCACATATACACCATGGGATACTATGTAGCCATAAAAATCGATGAGTTCGTGTCCTTTCTAGGGGCATGGATGAACCTGGAAACCATCATTCTCAGCAAACTGACACAAGAACAGAAAATCAAACACTGCATGTTCTCACTCATAGGCAGGTGTTGAACAATGAGAACACATGGATGCAGGGAGGGGAGCATCACATACTGAGGTCTATGGGGGGGAACTAGGGGAGGGACAGTGGCGGTGGGGAGTTGGGGAGGGATAACATGGGGAGAAATGCCAGATATAGGTGATGGGGAGGAAGGCAGCAAACTACATTGCCATGTGTGTACCTATGCAACAATCCTGCATGTTCTTCACATGTACCCCAAAACCTTAAATATGTATGTGTGTATATATATACATATATATATATGTATATAGATGAAGAAAATGAACATTCATTGAGCACCTAACTATTCTAATTTCCCATGTCTCCTATTTGGCAATGAATAGATGGGTTAATTAAGATATACATTTTTACCCATAACTTTAGACACATCATTTTATGGATATGAAAACTGAATGTGACACTGGGGCCTGTTGGGGGAGTGATGGGGGAGAACATCAGGAAAAATAGCTAATGCATGCCGGGCTTAACACTGAGGCGATGGGGTTGACAGATGCAGCAGACCACCATGGCACACGTTTGCCTATGTAACAAATCTGCACGTCCTGCACGTGTACCCCAGAACTTTAAAATAAATAAGAGTGTGTAAAAAAGTTAAGTGGCCTTGCCTTTTTCCCTAATCCCATTTTCCCCACCAGTTTCCCCACACATGGTATAATTGTGCAGCAGTCTCTCAGGACTTATTTCAACTTACCCCATCTCACCTTCTGCCCCCAAGAACTTTGGTATATACTGTTCCCTCTGCCTAGCACACTCTTACCTAATTCTGCTGGTCCACTGATTCTTATTTATTATTTAGATTCCATCTCAAATCTCACTTCCTTGGGAGTGTGTTCCCTGACATTTCAGGTTAAATCAGTCCCCAATCCCATTAAGCATCTTGATGTTTGATGCATGTTATACTCTCCCTTGAGATTTGACTTACAAAAGAAGGGCTTTAATGCTGTTTTGTTCATCTTGCATCCGGCGTGGACTGTCTTGCCTGACACATGGTAATATTTTAAAATATCTATCTGAGAAATAAAGAGTAAAAGTTTGCTAGAGAATAAATGGTAAAGCTGTGATTTGAAATGGAGCCTTTCTTACTCCAAAGACCAGGCTTTCCCTATTTCCTCTTAAAAGTACACACATGCACACACACAGACACACACACACACTCCACATATGTATAACGATTTAGGAAAGGACTAGAGAACAAAAATAATTTAGGTGTTTCTGAAATAGAATCCAGGTGAATCAACAGCATATATGGTTTCAAGTGACTATGAAGCCTTATTGTCTCTTTTCTCCCTCATGTGTTACAACAAAGTAATCTAAAGCTCCAGTGGCATTGTCAAAGGCTAATAGATTTTATGAGTTGTTGTGGAAATGCAACTAGATTGAGCCGAAAATGCCCAACTATAATGTTGAGCTTTGTCAAACTTAATTATATGACTAATCTGACTAGGGAATTATTCCCCAATTTTACATAATTAAATAGCCATCACTCTTGAAAGTGTAATGGGCTAACCACCACCAGCACAGGATATAAGAAATACACTTTCAGGGTAAGCCCTACTCAAACTCCCAACATCTCAGCAACCCAATGGGCTGGTTTTTGGATTCATTAACAAAAGGAGGTGAATCCATGTTCTCAGAGGAAAATTGCGTTGCACCAATCATTTTGAAGGTGCTTTTTGATCCTCCCTTCACTTCTGTGAATAAGCAGTCTTGATTCATCACCTTCACCTCCGGTGTTTTCTTGAACTGTTCTTGCTGATCTGAGTACTTGCAGGTAGTCACAACATGGCCCAATGTTATCTTCAGGATTGCCCATAATTGGAAGAAAAATATCTAACAAATCAAATTTAAAAATTACTTTGACGGGGTTTTTTTATTCCTTTTAATAATTAAGAAAAAATTTCAAAGACTTTTTGAATATTCAGAAACTGTCAAATATCATATTTTTAAATATTTATAAAATTTTGACAAATATAAAATATAAATGTCTGCTAAATTAACCTGGTTTTCTTGGTGTGTTCTTTTTATAAAATCAATATTTTATCTCAAGGGAATATTACTATATGTGGCTTAATTGCTCATAATGATAACAATAATTAGATATATTGTTCTTAATGAAATTGTCAATGATCTTAGTATTGAATAATGTCAATTATTTTAGTATTAAGTGTTGTCTTATAGCTCCCGAGATATAATTTAATTAGAATCACAATGATTAATGCAGAGTATTAACCATATCACTAATAATTAATCTCAATCACAAATGCAAAATCATATTTTAAAATCTATTCAGTGGAAAGATCTGAATTTCTAGCAGTTCTTTCAGAAGAATCATGACACGATACGGAAATTATTTTGTCCCCCATACAAACACACACACACACACACACACACACACACACACACACACAAAATGTCTGTTTGCAGGGTTTTTAAGAGCATGTACCCTAAAAGAAAAAATTCAACCAGAATAATGTTTGCTTTAGAATCTGCCAGGGAGCAACTCAGTTGCATGGTATTTTTAATATGGAATTCAAAGTTTTTAGCAAATCTTTGTTCAGCTGCCCATCAGTTTCAGAAAATCTAACTAGTGCTCAGTGAGGGCTAACAGTTGCTTTGCCAGTGGGAAGAACCATGGGCAGAGGAATGATCTGATCCTAACATAGAGACCAGAACCAATCTGTAGTCGAAGGAGGTGGCATTTAAGCACCTGGCTACATGATGGCTTCCTGCCAATGAAAAGGTCACTACCTTAGAAACACATTTATTTAGGACAGAGAACATTTCTAGGAACACGGTTGTTCCTATCAACTAAAACTCAGATGTTATTTTCTAAGGCCTTAGTCAAATGCCTAAGTTTTATCAAGAAATCAAAGATGGATAAATCATAACTCAGCTAATTGAGAGGTTATTTTTTCACTGGAGAAACAAACAGAAATATCATACAATCACATAAAAGGAGAAAGCAATATGTAATTGAATGCAAAAATGAGTGGCACCCTTTAATGGGGTTAGACATTAAAGAGATCACTAAGACTGCAGATTAGAAGCTTTTTATGTAATAGGTGGGGCTTAGATAAGCTCTTAATTATAATATATAAGTTGGTAAAATAAAAACCTTGGCAAGTAGGGAAACAGGATTCAACAAAGGGTCAGAAGAATTCATAGACAAGTGGAGATCTTTACATAACCAAGAGACTGAGAGGTACAGCATAAAATGTCTGTTGTAGAGCTGTCGTAGGTATAGATAACCAAATAAGAAAAGCCTAAATTGGAGACTTCAGGGCTTGAATTCCAAATGAATTTTTAGACATATTTAGACTTAATTATTTTGGCACTATTCTACCATTCAAAGTTTTAAGCGAGGAAGTTCACTTTAAGTTTTTCAAAGATATGACAGGATATAGTAGAAGCTGGGAACAATTCTATGTCACCTGTGGAAATTACTTGAACAAATATGAGATTGAATAAGTCCCCTTAATAGACATATCTGCCATATCTCTTTAACTCCCTCTAAAAATCGATTTGCAGTTGAAGTTTAATAAATATTTTTAAGCTAATGAATGTATTTTATATTCATTTGAATATAAAATATCTGTAGCTATATGGGGTAATTTGATAAGATGAAAATATTGCACCAAAAATCATATGTACTCCATAAATTTTTAATACAAATACGATAATCAACAAAGTAAACACACGTGTTCAGGTTCTATAGGAAGGTTTATTACTTTCAATTAAGAATAATTTTGTTAAGCTTAAGATTCAAGACAGTAATTTCTGAAGCTTGATCATTGTAATGCTCAAAAACAATCAGATGAGAGAGTTGATTTCCAACATGATGGAATTTTGCTATTTTCTGCCTTTTTAAATATTTAACTAGAGAATTTGCCTATTTCATCGATCCCCCTGTCTTTGCTAACACCTGTGCAAGTTTAGAACTTGCTGTGTAACGATACATTAGCCATGTGAATAATATCACAGTAGGTCCCACTCATCTCTATGGTGTTCAGCACCTGCCTGACCTTTCCTGGCTTCTACTCTGAATACTGAATGGACAGAATTTATAGCTCACTAAACTTTTCTTCCATGTTCTACTTAGAAGAGTAGTTAATGATTACTATTATGTAAGTCCAAATGACAAACATGAACAATCACTGCAAGTTTGGAAGAACAATTAAAGGTAGTTCAAACATCAGTGGTCCTCAAGAGAGTTTTACATGTAATTACACGAAAAGGAAAAACTATTCTACTTGTTTGACCTTTAAAGCACCCTCTGTGCTGATTTTAGAAAAAGCATTTAAAAAGCCTTGATGGAAAAATTTTACAGTGCATGGTGAGCTAAGCAAACTGTTCATCAGCAAATGCTAAACAATAATGTTGTAAGACGGTTTTTCTATGTTCAGTCAATTCATGTTAGATTCAATCGAGCCCAATCAGCACAGGATTGCCTCTGCTCTAATAAGCCTACGGGGAAAGATACGACTGCTGTTAAAAAGTGTGTCTCTTGAATAAAATAAAAACCTGCTAGATGAAATATTAGAATTGCATCTATGGCAAAGAAAACCTGATGGTCTACGTAGTTATAATGGAGGCGTGCTTACCTTTCATCTTCCTTCAACATAGCTGCCAGCTCTCTAAATATATGTATGAGAAAAGATGATGTGCCATCCTTGTATTCATTTACAATGAGTAATTTATTTCAGATATGATAATATCTTTGAAGACAAGGATAACCATGCAGAATTTTAAGTATGAAAGAAAAATTCCCATATTTATCTAAAGGTGAAAACCTGCACAATTATTATATAGATAATAGTATTCCTGATGGGAAAGCTGACTAGCCTCTGTGACAATGAATAGAAATTCTACTAAAATAATAAAAATCCTAAGTTTCAAGGAAAAACTGCAAATGCTATCTATCTATAAATAATTTTCTCATGATATATTATTAACTTTTCCCCAAGACCCTTTTTTCTTCTATTTATTTATTAATTTCAAAAATCATAGCAATTCTCTAACTTAGAATTGATAGTCAAAGGCTAATCACCTGATTCATTGCTGTTCGGGCAGAAAACCTTAAGGAACTGAATTCCATGCAGCTAATAGTAATTAAGAGAGACATGAATTGAGATTTTAACAGAAAGTATTATCGGGACCAGGTCCAATTAAAAAGTCAAGTTATACTCCACCAGCATTAATACAGCTTCAAATAAGAAAATGTAAAAGATATTTTTGTACAATGAGTCAAAAAATCAGTCATCTTGATACCCTAAGTACTGTAGGTAACACAGTCTTAGTCAGGGTCTTACCAGTGAAACAGAACTAACAGAAAATTTATAGTAAGAGATTTATCTCAAGGAATTGGCTTATGCAGTTGTAGGTTTTAGATGAACAGGTACAAAATTTGCAGAGTAGGCCAGCAATTTGATGATAAATCATTAAAATTTTGTATAATTTGATTCAGTAACTCACTTCTAGTGAATAAATTCTCCTTATGAGAAAAAAACTAAACAAGGGTGAGATGACCTCCCAAGTATTAATTATTAAATAATTGTGGTGTGCTTCTGTAATTTCAAACTGTAAACAAAATATCCAATCATGAGATTCACTTAAATGGTGATATATAACAGAAAATTATGAAAACCAGAAAATAAATGCACATATATAGTTATTGACCTATATTTTAAGTCAATTGATGTAATAGTTGATATGATTATAAAAGCTAAGTGTGGATGTTGGATAAGTTTGTTTATTTTTAAAACATTTTCTAATGAGCTTATATTGCTTGTTTAGCCAGGAAAGAAAACATAGAGTCCATATATATTGTTTTATGTTAGTCTTTCAGTTGTCATAGCCAAAGATCAAATAAATGTGTTTGATATCTTAATGGGTTTCATTTCTGAGAAGTGAGTTCATTAGCGAAGTGTGAATGAATAATTATTATTACTATGTTAATATTATAAAACAGTACAAACTCTTTTTCCAAACATTAAATTTTAGAGAATTATTAAAGCAATTGTGCTTTTTTATTTTCATCATTTAATGAATAGCTTCCTGGAAGCTATATTCTCCCTCAGATATTTTTAACAGTTTAATTGTTAAGAAGTAATTAACCCAGAAAGCTTCTAGTTTGCTCCTGAATACAGAATCCAAGAATATCTAGTAGTTTCTAAAAATGTTGAACACATTTTCTTCCATATTTTTAACATAGGGAATATCATTGATATTTTTAAAAAATTGTGAAAGCTTTCTTTATCAAAGCCACAAGGTTGGCTGTATGACCATACCTGGTCTTAGGTCTATGAGGTTCATATCATGATATATATAGGATGCAAAGAATATCTGTAAACATTTTATTTATTTTTTATTTATTTTTTATTTTTTATTGCATTTTAGGTTTTGGGGTACATGTGAAGAACATGCAAGATTGTTGCATAGGTACACACATGGCAGTGTGACTTGCTGCCTTCCTCCCCTTCGCTTATATCTGGCATTTCTCCCCATGCTATCTCTACCCACCTCCCCACCCCCCTGTCCCTCCCCCATTTACCCCCAACAGACCTCAATGTGTAGTGCTCCCCTCCCTGCATCCATGTGTTCTCATTGTTCAACACCTGCCTATGAGTGAGAACATGCAGTGTTTGATTTTCTGCTCTTGTGTCAGTTTGCTGGGAATGATGGTTTCCAGGTTCATCCATGTCCCTACAAAGGATACGAACTCATCATTTTTGATGGCTGCATAATATTTTCTTAAGAAGAAAAAAGTACATACATGATAAACATGATTTCACTGTTTTATTACATTCTACATTTATTATAAACCTGGATAAATGTGTTTGCGTGTGTATATTTGTGATGCATGTGCGTATGTAAATCCTGACCATATTCACATATCAAGAACACGTCACCCAACAGCAGACTTTCCGGTGTCATGTAAATGTTATTAAAATTGACAATATGCTGGGCTATGCAGCCTGAGTCAACGTATTTCAAACAATTAAAAGCAAATATTTTCTTACTGAAAGAGAATCATTTACAGGTTTGATCTATTTAATCCATTTTAATCCATCTCCTTCCATCTTTGCTAACACATGTTCAAGTTTAAAACTTGCTGTGTAGGCCAGGCACAGTGGCTCATGCCTATATTCCCAGCACTTTGGGAGGCTGAGGAGGGTGGATCATAAAGTCAAGAGATCAAGACCATCCTGGCCAACATGGTCAAACCTTGTCTCTACTAAAAATAAAAAAATTATCTGGATGTGGTGGTGCACCCCTGTAGTCTCAGCTACTTGGGAGGCTGAGGCAGGTGAATCCCTTGAACCCTGGAGACAGAGGTTGCAGTGAGCCGAGATCGCACCACTGCACTCCAGCCTGGCGACAGAGCCAGACCCTGTCTACCGCCTTCACCCCACAAAAAAAAAAAACAAAAAAAACTTCTTGTGTAATAATGTGGTAACCATTCAAATAATATCAGTTGTAGGTCGGCCACATCTCTATGGTGTTCAGTAATTACTTGGTCTTTTCTGGCATCTCCCTTGAATATCTATTATTAAATGCCTATAAAATTATTAAAAATTAAAGGATAATTTCTGAACAATCTCGATTTGAGCTAAAATTATTTTAAAAATTACAAGAAAATACCTGTATATTTGTAAATTTGACAATGCAATTCTAAATAGCATTGAGGCAAAAGAAAAAAAATCACACAGGAAATTAGAAAAAAATTTGAACACATACTAATGAAAAATAGAACTTGTTGAATACAGTTAAATGTATGTTTAGAAAAAAGTTTTCTATCCTGAAAGCATATGTTAGAATAGAAACCTTAGAAACAAAAGATTAAATTAAGCATGCAGAAAATTAAAGAAAGGAAATCACAAAGATAAAAGCAGAAGATAATAAAGTAAAAAACAGAATAGAGACTCTTGACAGTACCAAAACTGTGTTCCTTGAATTTTTATGCTTTCTACCAACATTGATTTACAAAAAAAAAAAAAAAAAAATTAGAAAGGACACAATTATCATACCAAAAAAAGGCAGACATCAGAGTTCCAAAAGGAATAACAATCTAAAAAAAAGGAAATTATGTAACACTTTTTGCCAATAATTTTGAAATTTTAGATTAAATGAAAAATTCCTAGACAAAAATACAATGTGACAAAATAGACATATTAATACATAGATAATTTACATCAAATAAATATATGTAATTTATATTGACCATCTCCACAAAGTAAAACAAAGAAAATTTCAGGCTCAGTAGGCTATACCAGTGAATTCTATCATACATAAAAGGTAGATATAATATCAGTGTAACACCAACTTCCTGAAAAAATGTGAGGACAGCATAACCTTGATACTAAAATTGTACCAGAGCAGTACAAAAATTGAAATTGAAAGGCCTATACTTTATTAACATGTATGTAAAAATTCCTTAATATATGGAAAAGTAAATCCAATGTTATATAAGAAAGGCATATATCATAACCAAGTTAAACTTACTCCAAGCATACATCTAACTTTTGAAAAACAGCAAACATAATTCATCCCAAGTAAGAGAAAAAGAAAAAAAAGGATATTTAATTATCTCAAGAAACTGAGCAAAGTAAGATAATTTACTATACAAAATATCTAGACTTACAAAACATTAGCATTAGGCAGTATCAGTATCGGGCAGTGTATTATTGACACAAAGGTAGAAATATGAACCAATAAAAGAGAACTCAGGAACACACACACACACACACACACACACACACACACACACACACACACACGTTACAGCCAAAACAATGTAAAGGGGATAAATGAAGGACTTACTCTACTGGGTACTAAGTACTGTATTTTTAGAGTAAGTCTTAAGACAGTGATATATTGGTACAGAGACAGAAAAATTGACCAGTGGAACAGAAAAGAGAGTGAGTCTACAAATAGACCTACATATATATGGGCATGATTTATGACAGCGATATTGTAGAACAGTGGAGAATGGATAGTTTTCTTCCACTCATGTTACTGAGTCAATTGGATTTCCATAAAGAAAAAATAAAAACTGATACATACTTGGGGCTATATAAAAACCAATCTCAGATGGGTTGTAGATCTAAATGTCAATTGTAAAATACATTTTCAAAAATGGATTAGGTAGGAACAACAACAAAATAGTAATTGTTATGTAAAAGATTGATCAGTTGGCATAAATTAAGATAAAAAACTTCTGATTATTAAAAGAAAAAAAAAAAAACAAGAGAAAGTAAAACTGTAAGACATCAAAAGGAAAAATAAAATCCTTACAAAATATATAACCAGTAGAGCATATATCCTAAACATAGAACTCTAAATTTTTTTTTTGGTAAATGTTCAATAGAAATGCACATTTATTTGTGCACACCAAACAATACATGCAAGCATGTCTATAGCAACACTATTCATAGCTCAAAAATTTTAAACATTCACAGTATACCAACATTAGAATAAATTATAAAATATCTGTTTAGATACATTGAAAATGAATAAGCTAATAAATTCAAATACATAATATATATATATATATATATAAAACATTATGTTGAATGAAGACAGAAGAGTTGAGAGAGAATGTGTTGTGTGCATGCATGTGTATTGGAGAGGCATGGTCTACATAGTAATTTTGTGCCATTTGGACTAGGTAGTGGGTACTCCAATATGTTCACAATATAATATTTCATAGAGCTTTATCCTTTACCCTCCTTATTATGTATGCCATAATTCAATATAAATATATGAAAACCAGAATGTCACATATTCTTGGAACAGAATGACATTGATACAGAATGACGTTGCCGTGTAGATGCCTTTTATAGTATAGTATGTGTAGTATTATTTTGAAAAGGATTATCATAAAGATTACTTGCTTGGTAAGTAGATAAATTGAACAGATAGTGGATTTACCACCTTTTTCTATAAGGGTTAAATAGTAAACATTTTTGGCCTTTTGGGACTTAAAGTCTTGTTTCAGTTATTCAATTCTGTTATTAAAAAAACCCATAGACTATAGGTAAAGAAACATGTGACTGTGTTCCAACTAAATTTTATTTACTAAGAGATGGAAGACAAGATTTGCCCTAGGGTGTAGTTTGTCAGTCTCTGGATTAAATGATTAGTTAAACGTATGGCTAGAGTAAATGGCACATGCATATCTACATGTTAAAGTATTGATGAAGTATTTTGTCTTTTTCACCTTTTTAAAAGAACGGGCGTATGGAAGTTATTACTCGGAGCTTCTTCATTAAGTTATATTTGATTTGTTCTCTTTTTTTTTTTTTGAGACAGAATCTCTCTCTGTCACCAGGAGCCAGGCTGGATTGCAGTGGCGCCATGTCGGCCCACTGCAACCTCTGCCTCCCTGGTTCGAGCAATTCTTCCGCCTCAGCCTTCCGAGTAGCTGGATGTACAAGTGCGTGCCACCAACCCAGCTAATTTTTTGTATTGTTCAGTAGAGGCGGGGTTTCGCCATGTTGGCCTGGATGGTCTCGATCTCTTGACCTTGTTATCTGCCTGCCTCAGCTCCCCAAAGTGCTGGGATTACAGGCGTGAGCCACCATGCCTGGCTGATTTGTTCATTTTTTAATTTTTCTGCACTTATTCATATAATTTCTATTTCTACCACTAAATACTATCTGCAGTATATCATACAGTGATACAGTGTACAATATATCTTTAGGTGGAAAAAATTACAGTTTTCTACCTAAGGATATATTGTAACCTGTATGACTACATTTAAATTTGATTATTTTTAGTATTTTCACTCACACAGAAAATTTAACAATGTAAAAAGCTGAAATGGAATATTGTAATCAGTCATTGTTTCAGTTACAATTTGGAAAGATCTGTTTAATGTCAGGATTTATTTATTTCATTAGTTGATTGCTATAATTTGTTGTGTTGTCAGACTAACTTTGTATTTATATGCTTAAAGCATTAAGGATTTCTAATTTAGAACAGATCGATCTACTTCTGACTTTGTTTTATTGTAAGATAATCTATTTACTTAAATTCTACTTTTGACAATAGCTTAATTAATTGGTCAGACAAATGTTTATGTAACTCATACTAAAACCATAAATTTCTTTCTTAAATGGTTACAGGCAAGAGTTGGATCCATGTAAAGCTGAACTGACTATTCTAGGGAGAAATACACAAACAAGCGAATCTATCAATCATGTACTTGGAAAACCCCTGCCAAAATCAGGATCTGTCTTTATTGGTGGATTTCCAGATCTTCGTGGGAAAATCCAGGTATTTCTATAGATGTTTTAAAATATTAATTATGTCATATTGAAAAATGAAAAAAAACTTTAGAAAAGTTTTCTGGGTAGTGCAGCCATCTGCATTGTTTCAAAAAAGGTTTTGAGTGATTCTACTAACGTCTAATATATACTTTATTTGTCATACCAAAGTATAATATAAGTTTACTGTTCTTGTTAAAAAATAGCTCCAGCGTTAGTCCATTTTCCCATCTTATGGCCATAGTATGTGTATTACATTTCTTAATAATATTTAGCATGTGAGCTTTTGTACACCACTAAGAGAGTGATTTTCACTGGATATTTGAATGGGTTGTCTTAATAACACACCACAAATATAGTTTGAGAAATGAAATTGGAAGACCATTCCAAGTCTCTGTTTCATATGAGCTTACTAAAATGTGAGAATGTTTATTACAGTCTTTTGCACACATGCCAGCCCACTCTAAATTTCCATTTAGATAATTAGCTTATTGTTTTCATTATTAAGCTATATTTCAGGAAAATAGCTTGAAAGCTGACTTAAATGCTGCTATTTGGCTCCATTTTATGTTTCTGCAGTGAATTGCTTTAAAAATTTAAGGTTGTTTGTTAAGTATACCAGTAGCTTATTACATTTATTAATCTTTTCCTTTATTCTATTTACCATTGTGTTTTACCTATTTGAACATACTATTTTTACACTATTGGAAATATAAAATGCAATTGTTTCAAAGTCCCACAAATAATGTAAATTGATACACATACATCTACTTACTACAAATATCATGACTCCATAGTATACAAGATAAAACAATACGTAAAAACAAAATTCATAAGCATATTTGACGTGACAACTATGCCTTTAATGAAATAAGAGAATTCTGTATCTGTAAGCATGCAGAGATTCAGATTCAGATTTACTCCATTAGCAGTACAGTTGTTGATCATTAAACAGTTGTTTGTAACTTTTTCTATAAAATTCATTTGTTTCATTGAGTTTTTCATAGCTGAAACCATCTATAAGCTCCATAATAGTACAAAATATGTTTTGTTTACTTTTTTATACACCAAGACAAGGACAGTTCCTGTCACATAGTTGGAGCTCAATGAACAGCTTTTAAATGGAGGTCTCAGTCAAAGCATGGATGAAACATAAATATAACCTTTAATAATTTACATTTGTCCTATTTTATACCTATTTTTCCAAATAAAAGATAAATTTTAATATAGAACTCAATTTAATTGAATATACATTAATTGAACGTAACTTCTTAAGACGTAGCTACTCTTGAGTATAAATATGGCTGAGCATTTACTTTATTATAAATATAAACAAGATGACGAAGCAATATAGGAAAATAGAAAAAGATATCTTTTGGCTTCCCTGAAGAAGTACAGGAGTTTGTAATTAGACAGCAATTTGGAGAAAGATCAAGTGTCTACCTGGTAAATAATATGTAGGCTGTCATTGGAGACAGAGGCAGTATTACACACACACAGGCTTAGGTAATGGAAGGGCCTGGGGAGGGGGAGGTTGGAGTAGACATGATTTATTATTATGGAGACATGGAATTTTATATAAAGTGAGCATGAAGAAGACTTGATTTTGGATAGGTGAGTGGGAGCCAGAGAATAATGAATCCCATGTAAAATGCAAAATAGCATGTATTTACATACAGGAGTCATATACATATATACTATACGTTATATACTTCTTAAATGGGGGAGCCATTTAAGAAGTTTGAGTAGGAACTATCATTTTGCTATGTTCACTCTGATAGCAACTGAAGTGTACACTGGAGGACTTAGCACTACAGGGTAAGAAATGGCAAAGTCAGGTTTATTCAGAATAATTAACAACAAAAAAAAAGGTATTGCAGCAATAACGGTGAGAGAATAACTATGAATGCTATTGAACTTAAAAATAATTATTGGTAAGGCCAGTTGCAGTGGCTCACACCTGTAATCCCAGCACTTTGGGAGGCTGAGGTGGGCAGATCATGAGGTCAGGATATCGAGACCATCCTGGCCATGGTGAAACCCCATTTCTACTAAAATACAAAAATTAGCCAGATGTGGTGGTGTGCACCTGTAGTCCCAGCTACTCAGGAGGCTGAGGTAGGAGAGTCGCTTGAAATGGGGAGTCAGAGATTGCAGTGAGCCAAGATGATGCCACTGCACTCCAGCCTGGTGAAAGCAAGACTCCATCTCAAAAAATAATAATAATTGGTAAAAAAAAAAAAAAAAAAGTAGAAAATTTGGAATTTTAATGACCAGGTTAGCTTATGTAAACATAGAATTTATAGAGCCATTCTTAAAATGGGGAATGAATATAGGATTATTTATAGGGAAAAATGGCACTTTTAACTTTTATCATTGCATTTGAGTTGCTGATATGATTTGGCTGTCTCCCTTTGTAAATATCACCTTGAGTTGTAATAATCTCCATGTGTTAAGGGTGGGGCCAGGTGGAGATAATGGAATCATGAGGGTAGTTTCCCAGATACTGTTCTCCTAGTAGTGAAGACATCTCAGGAGATCTGATAGTTTTATAAATGGGAATTCCCCTGCACAATCTCTTGCCTGATGCCATGTAGGATGTGGCTTTCCTCCTCATTTGCCTTCCACCATGATTAGGCCTTGCTAGCCATGTGGAACTCTGAGTCAATTAAACCTCTTTCCTTTGTAAATTACCCAGTCTCGGGCATGTCTTTATTAGCAATGTGAGAACAGACTAATACAGTTGCTTTTGGGCAGAAATTATTTTCAAATATTTAACAACTGTCTTGTCATCACCGTTAATCCACCAGTCCATTGTGTGTTCCTGTTGAACATCATTCCTATCAGCAGAATGTTGTGACGCAAGAGTCATTTGAAATATGGGCCTTCGGTTCACAAAAGATCGTGAACATATGACTGTGAGAGTCTGTACAGTAGATAGTATAAGCCATAATAACCGATTAAATTGATTTTGAAAATTAAGATAAAAGAGGGCTGAGAATTGGGAATCGGCAATCAAGAACTAGGCTAAGGAAGAGGTATACACCAAAGTAGTTAAGGAATAGGGAGTTTGGCAGTAGACAAAGGAAAAAAAATGATGCTGTTACAAAAACCAAAGATGGAAAAAGTTTTCAAAAGAAGCATCTGTTGAAAACCAGTGCTACAAAAGGTCACCCCCCAGTTTCGGGAGAAGAGTTTTAACAAAAATAAAATTGTAATATTATGAGGAAGAATACAATAACCTGAAGAAGCAACAGAGTGGTTTTAGGTTACTTTTTCTAGAAGCTTTTTAATAAGACAGAGAGGTTGTTATGTAGAGGAGGACAGAGTTTTGAAATTTCAGAGAGATGATGATAATAATTGACTATATTTCTAAAGACTTTTTCTCCTAAAACCTTGTCTGAAAGATTGGCCTTTACTAAAGGATTATCTCACTAAAAAACGTAATATTCATTCTGTGTTGTAAGGCAGCTGGACATTTGTTGTAATCAAATTTGTAGAAACGTTCAGCATGCAGACCAATAAAGTTACCTTGAAATTAAAAAGGCAGCCAGCTAAGCAGGTTTTCCCTCCTTGTTAAATATGCTGTAGTTGAAAGATTTCATGTCAGCCCCTCATTGATTTTTTTATTCTTTTCTTATACTGTTACAGTATCACAGTAACTATGTGTGTATGTGTGTGTGCTAGATTATGTGTGTGAGACATACACTTATATTGCTATATACCCGGTGAATGATGCAAACTATAAATATATCTGGATGATAATACTTAAAAAGAAATCATATGATGAATCAGAAAAAATAAAGATAGGAAATTCAGTCTTGTGAACCTGTTTCTGGGCAATGCAACTCCTCCTAATATCTAAGTCTCATGCAGGCTCTAACTATCTAATCATTGTGTTCTGATTAAGAGCTATTTAAGCACAGTGGGCTGTTAGTGCTCAGAAAATTAGAAACAACAGTTTTGCAATAGAAAACGCTAAGGAAAAGAGCTATAGTTGATTCCTGGAGCCAAAAAATGTTAAGTTACATTTATCTTCTCACCACTAAGTTTCCAATAATGTCTTTCTGAACTAGCCAGAGCCCCTCCACATGATAAGAGTTCCTAATCCAATGTGTAAGTGCTGACAGGTTGTTTAATGCTTCCTTTAACAAAATCACCCAGAGCTCAGTATGTGAGAAGAGAATGAAACAGTTAGACACTTTCAGTTTTGTGCCTGGGGTGTGAAAAACTCTGCTTCCCCTGATGACCATAAATGATTATAACTTTCAAGGTCTGAGAGTAAATGGCCTCTCTCTGGTGGTAGAAAAACACTTTCCTTGGTAGTGCTTTAATTGCTTACACTTTTCAGTGCATGGACTCTTGCTTTTGGGTCCAAGTTAGTTAAGGACACCAAACCTTAATTCCTAGTAAATACAGATGGTACCAGCTATTCTGCTTGCTAAGTAAGAGAGGAAATAAAATAATTATGGAAAGAAACAAATATTGTTAATCCATTAGTAGATTTGTGTTTTTATGTATGCAGAAGTTGGTATTATAAAATAAGCTCTAGAAAGATGCTACCTTTTCAGATGCAAATCAATCACCAAGATTAAAAACAGATGTGTAATGGCACATACTATTATACTAGACTGGAATTTCTGAAGAATTAGTGACAGACTCCAAAAATCTAAACATTCATCTCAATTTTCAAATTTATAATTTCAACATAGTAAAGAAGTTAAATAATTAAAAAAAATTTAATTTCTAGTGTGGTCAATCCATTTAGAAATAAGGACACTGGTAAAGCAAATAAGTATTATGCACTTCATGTATGTTCAGGACATTGACTTACAAAGTCAGTAATTAGTTGTCTACATTTACTTTTATAAAAATGCCTGTCAATCATTAGCCATCAAAATCCTTTAGCCAAAAAAAATTACTGTTCAATTAATAGTCTAATCATAAAAACAGGATTCTCTTTAAGAATTTGTGAGAGATTCCTGGAGAACAAATGAAAAAAGAAACCACTTCAGTAATCTGTAGAAAATTTGGGTAGTTTATATTACTTGTCTCAGCTTATCATCAAGTTAGAGACATTATATGTATCAAATGGCACTTCACTAGATGAGTTTATGATATTCTGTTAGAGGATGCTTGCCAACCTTTTTGAGCTCTTCAAAGACACTTGTCTAATGGATACAAGAAAATTAGAAAAAATTGAAACGCACCATTGAAGAGATCAAGAAAGGTAGCAACATTCAACACTTTTGGGTTTTGTGAATTACGGAGAAAAAAGTTAATCATTACCCACCCTTATTTTCTGTCCAACAATGTGTAAAAAGAGAATCACTACACAATAAATATAAGTCTCTTAAATAGCCATTTATAGGACTCCACTTATTGATGTATATAAACCCAAATCTCTGATAAAGTAATAAAGACATCAAGGTTTCACTGCCATGTTTTAAAATCCATTGCTCCTTCTAGAGGCTATGTGGTAACTGATGCATTCATTCATTCACCTGCTTATTCTGCTTATCCACCATTTGGACTTGGGCATCTGGTGTCTAGTCTTTTCACAGCACTTAATCACAAATCAAGAAATTATCAGATGCAGACTCATCCAATAAGAATTATTTCCCATTCTTTGCACATATAAAAATTACTTTCAATTTTTTTTTTTTTTTTGAGACAGGGTCTGACTTTTGTCACCCAGGCTGGTGTGCAGTGGTGCAGTCTCGGCTCACTGCAGCTTCAACCTCCTGGGCTCAAGCAATCCTCCCATCTCAGCCCCCCAAGAAGCTGGTACTACAGGCACATACCACCATACCCTGCCATTTTAATTTAATATTTATTTTATGTAGAAATGGGTTTCTCCATGTTGCCCAGGCTTGTCTCAAACTCCTGAGCTCAAGTAATCCATCTGCCCCAGCCTCCCAGAATTCCAGGATTACAAGCATGAGCCACCCACCATGCCCAGCCAGGCCTTGCCTTAGTGAGACAATAATCCACCACGGATTGGACCCCACCTCCTGGAGCAGCAGAAACTGGCTCCTACCCAACAGAAAGAAACATCTTTTCCCACCAACCCACTTTTTCCAACCCACGACTCTTCCATTTTTTTTTTTTTTACTCTAATGCATCTTTTTTTCAGTTCTGCATCTATATCTTCCTGTCCTTATAAAACTCTTGAATGACAGTAGTCTAGAAGGGCCTGTCCCTGGATCTGTCTCCACTCAAGATCCTCTCTTAATCTGTGTGTTTTCAACATCCTTAGGACCTCTGTTTGATCTCTCCATTTGTGTGTACTTCTATTTTGAAAAGGTCTCCATTCATTTAATCATAGTTTCTGCTATTCAAGCACTCTCTGGCTTAGATCCACCACTGTATCTATATCACCCTAATTATTTAATCTTATTAGAAAATGCAGAAATAGGTTGTATTTTTACACATATACACCTATGAAGATGTGAGAAGGAGATGTCAAGCATCAGCCTCAGACTTCTAGATTAAGTAACTAAATGGAGGTGACAGTCATCACTAAGATGGGGAAGATTTGAGAAGAAAATATTTAGGGGAGAATGACAAGATAATTAGTTTGGCTACTTTTAAGTTTGAGGTGTTTCTGAGGCTTGCAGGGAAAGTTACCAGGTTAACACTTGTATTCATGATTCAGGAAGTTCTCAGGCTGTAGTATTTAAACACTTGAGGCCAGATGATGTAACAACCTCAGGAGAGAGTGAAGAGAATAAGATAGAAAAACCCAGAACAAAATTTTGAGTAAATCTGACATTTAATAAGAAAATAATTCAATATCAGGCAGAAAAATAGTCAGAGGGGCAAGGCACAGCCCTTCATAAAATGTATTATCACTGACGCAAGAAGAACAGAAAATTTTGAGAAGGAGGGGCTGTTTAATCTTGCTACAGTGAGGTCCAGCAAGAATCGGGCTAAAACTTAAACTAAAAAAAAAAACAAAAAAAAAAGGATAAGGTCTGAAAGGCATCCATTGGATTCTTTGATATGGGTATTATTGATACACTTATAAAAGATATGACCACCTCTATTTAAGTCCATGATGATGAGTAAAGGAACACCATCTATATTCTTTAAAGAACTAATGCTTTCCTCTGACAAAAGGGGGTATTTTAGATGAATTTGCTTACTGTTAACTGATAAATTTGTAACTTGCAACTGCAGGGAAAATGTTTACCACATATATAGTTTTTCTAAATATGCATTAAAAATCATTCTGGTATCACTTAGAAAGTCGAAGATGTGCATGTCTCAAACAAGAAAATTTTCCTGTTTAGGTGAAATTCCTTGATGTATATATGGAGACATGGTACCGGAATGTTCATAACAAAAGAATTTGTAACATAAAAAGTAAAAACAATAACGTCCATTTACAGTACTATGTATATTGTATGTACTACAAATATATACATTAGTGAAAATCAGTGACTGTCAGCTGTACACATCAACATGAACACATCTCAAAAAATAGTGTGGAAGAGAAAAAAGAAAATAATAAACAGATAACCCGTTATATAAATGCCCCAAATAGGAAAACCTAAACAATATGTAATCTCTGATATATTTGTGTGTGTAGATGTGTGTCTGTAAATATATATACACATGTATAAATAAATATACATATGTACACATGTATATTTGGTAGATTATAAAGATATAAAGGACTAGGAAACTCAGAAATCAGTATAGGGACAACTAACTAAGAATGGAGAAGAGATAAAAGGGTAGTTCTCAAGATGCAAAGCAGGTGTCACCCTTGCTCATAATATCTTATACTAACTAGGTAGAGTACATGCATGTTCATTTTATCATTAGTGTTTAAAATACTCATATCCTCATATCCATTATATATTTGTATGCATATACACCTGTGGGGGTTATAGATGTAACATCTGTGTTGTAATCCATATTTTTTAAAGTACCTGTGTTATAACAATCAGTACTAAATTATTTGGTGTGTAGCAATTCAATTTTACCAGATTCATACCAATAACTACATTAAGTTAGATATTCCAACTTTGATTTTATAATGTGTAGTCTTGTTTCTATTTAGCTTGTCGATTTGTTTTGGTTTTATAATTATCTGAGGCAATGTATATAAAAAAATTGTTTCTGACTTTATATTTCACATGAAGTGTATAAAGTAGTAATATTTTACTAAAATTATTAGTAAGGGAATACTGAAAATTTCTGAAAGTTATTTTTCTGTGAAAAATGTCAGTATGTCACTCAGCTTTGGGCAGTATAAATATTGAGTTTGAAAAGTGAGGCTGCAAATGAAAAGAAACTAGATAGAGGGCCAGGGAGTTTCCTACAGCTATTACACATGAGGTGATTATTGAAATCTCAAACACAAATTAACATATTTTCATTTGTTTTTACAAATTCTTGTTTCAAGCGTATGGTTATTAAGCATGCAGCAGAGCCTTTTGGTACGCAAGCCAAACTCTTTACCCTCAAATGGAATGATGTCTATAATGTAATGCTCTGTAACTCTGCCTGGAATAAAAACATTTTAAAGTTGCAAATCGGCAAATACCACTACGTGGGGGAAATGTCTATATCTTAATAAATTTATATTCTTTTTCCAGACACAATTTTGGTTGATAGAAAAAATACAGTCTTGAAACAAGGACACCTGATTTTTAATCAGGTGTCTGCTAAAAAATAGTAAGTTTTGTGACGCTGTTAACCATTACTTGAAATCTCTTTCCCCTAAGCTACTCTTTCATAAATGATGAAGTTGGACTACATTTTTTAAAGTTTATTCCAGCTTAAGATGATTCTATGCATATATATGTATGCATATATACATATATATGTAACACACCATTTCCTCAGCATGTAAATTGCACAGACATTCTTTGTATTAAGATATTATCCCAGTCACAAATTCTATTGTGTTCCCCTCACCTAGGATCACCTCACTTTCATATGATATCCCTGAGGACACTTCTTGAGAAACTTCCATCTGGTGTTCCTTCTGTTCCTGCCTAAATTTTCATTTAATTGTAAAAGACATCAAAGGCTTTTCATTTTAAAACTAACAAAAACAAATCAACAAAACCATACAATAACACATCTCAGGTCTATAGTTTAAACTTTGAAATAAATTAAAGATAAAATAGAGACAAATGGATATATATTCACTTTTTTCTATGTTAACAGATTTATTAAAATCAAAGTCCTTCGATATTCCGTTGCAAGTGGTTAGCGAAAAGTAAAGCAAGAAGTAATCTGGTTGATATTAGTTAGGGAATTCTGGTAATATAGGTCACAATTTTAAAACTCTATTGAATTTTGCAATGTAGCCTATGTAACTCAACAGTGAGTAAAATAAAATCAATTTTTGGCTTAAGTGCTTTGGGGCTATTAATTTGGGAGAGAGTTTTCTAGTGAAATTGAAAGACTTAAGGCTAATTCAGCCAAAGGCTATAGAAAAGAATCCCCAGGTGAATGATCTCACATAAGAAAATCATAATGTAAAATTTAAGGAGGCAGGAAACTCAAAAAACATGTGAAGCATGAATTTAGAGAATTTGCAGCATAATCCATAAAGATGAAAATAAAGTACTTTATAAAGTCAATTGTAAGAGGTTACATAATCCGACGTTATTAAAACTGCCTTTATCAGTAACTACACTGGCTTCTTCAAAGGCAGAAGCAAAACAGTATCTAGTGACAGGGCATGATAAGACAAAACTAGCTTTCTGTTAATTAAAAACCAATCCTCTTAGTGCTAAGATTTTGCCAACTTAAGTTTTTTGAGATATGCTCCATTTTCTCCATGACATGCAATAGTGCTCTCTTAGGGACTCAGTAATATCACTACAAGTGCTAGTTCAAAAGGGCCAGTAGAGATGCGGCATTAAGAATTGTAGATCTGGAGTTGGAATCCTAGCTCCCTCAATTCATTGCCATGGTGCCTTGGGCAAGCCATTTACCTTTGCTTGGCTTTTTCTTCACCTACAAAATAGAGACTCTACCTTCTTAAGGTTGTAGGAAGAATGATTAAGATATTGCACATTGAACATTTAATAACTGTTATCCTTTACTATTAAGTTTCTCTCCAGCACTGATATTTCATTATACTCTGTGCTAATTAAACATAAAAAATAATTTTTGAAGTTATTTCTAGTCCTATATAATCCATATGTAATTACATACATGTACAAGAACATGTAATTACATACATGTAATCCACATGTATTATGGATTATATAGGACAAATTCTGGAAATGAAAGTTTAGAGATTGACTGTGATACACAAATAGATGCTGATGTTATAAAGCATTTGCTCCTAGTTCATATGCTAAATATTAATTTTTACATATTTAGTTTAAAATAATTATCATTTTGCTTTTCTAAAATACTCACCATGTTTCATATCACTTAGAAAAACATATTAATGAATATTCCAGCCTCCTGGTATTTAAGACAATGTAACTTGTCTACCTTTCTAGAGGAAGAAAACAAAAATTATTTTCTATACTTCCATGAAATCTTATTCTTCACTGTCATTAACATTGTCTTTTGACTGTTCCTTAGGCTTTGACACTTTACCCTTAGCCTTTATTATTAAAGGGAGGAAACGTATCATGTATACAACACTAAGGGGCATTCATGCACCCATTTATTCAACTAGTAAGCAAGCATTCTGGAGCATGTAGCTTTTTATTTATTTATTTATTTTTGTATAGGGTCAGCTTTAAGTTCATTACAAATACTAGCTGATTTAATTCTTACACCAATTGAGTAGATAGGGACTTACACATATTTTACAGCTGAGGAAATTGAAGCATAGCAAGAACAAGCAATTTGCTCAAACTTATGCAACTAGTCAATGATGGAGTGAGTATCTGACCCCAGTCAGCAGAGCTCCAGCATCCACTTTATTGTAAATCTCAGTTGCTTTGGTTATTAGACTACAATGGAGAGACGGGATCTGATGTTTCAATTATGTAAGATCATTTTAGAATATCATTTGTTTTCTAAAAAAATCAAAAATGCAACTTTATAAAATGCCTTTCTTTATAAAATTATTGTCCTTTTAATATTAGTTAGTGGTTATTAAATATATTTCCTTTGGTAAATACTCATACAAGTACTTCACATTTACTGTCTCATTAATGTTTTAAGTAACTCTTTGCACTAAGTAATATTAGTATCTCCATTTCACAAATAAGGGAATTGAGGTTCACAGGGGCTGAATGGCTGGCTTTAGAAACACAGTTATTGAATATTAGGGCCAAAATTTAATCCCACACTTTTGAAACATAGGCTATACTGACTCACTACCAATAACAAAGTCAAACACCTTTTACAAAACCATTGTTTTTTGGTCTACTTTAATGAGAGACTTTTAATGCAATGTCTGTTTTAAACAAAATTTTTAAAACATTTAGTATTATAACAAATTGAAAAATCCTAATATGTTTCATGAATTTGCTATCTATGGACTCTCCTTTTGAATCAGTTCATATTCTGGAAAACATCTCAATTCATTAGTATGACTTTTTTTTTTCAATAAGATAAGAGCCAACAAACATATGAATAAAAAGCTCATCATCACTGGTCATTAGAGAAATGCAAATCAAAACCACATTGAGATACCATCTCACATCAGTTAGAATGGTGATCATTAAAAAATCTGGAGACAACAGATGCTGGAGAGGATGTGGAGAAACAGGAACGCTTTTACACTGTTGGTGGGAGTGAAAATTAGTTCAACCATAGTGGAAGATGGTGTGGCAATTCCTCAAGGATCTAGAAATGGAATACCATTTGACCCAGCAATCCCACTACTAGGTATATACTCAAAGGATTATAAATCATTCTATTATAAAGACACATGTACAGGTATGTTTATTGCAGCACTGTTTACAGTAGCAAAGACTTGGAACCAACCCAAATGCTCATCAATGATAGGCTGGGTAAAGAAAATGTGGCACATATACATCAAAGAATACTATACAGCCATAAAAGAGGATGAGTTTATGTCCTTTGCAGGGACATGAATGAATCTGGAAACCATTATTCTTAGTAAACTGACACAAGAACAGAAAACCAAATACCACATGTTCTCATTCATACGTGGATATTGAACAGTGAGAACACATGGACACAGGGAGGGGAACATCACACACCAGGGCCTGCTGGTGGGTGAGGGAGCTAGGGGAGGGATAGCAGGGAGTGGGGAGACTGAAGAGGGATAACATTAGGAGAAATACCTAACGTAGATGACAAGGTGATAGATACATGACATATGTATACATACATAACAATCCTGCAGAATCTGCACATGTACCCCAGAACTTAAAACATAATAAAATAAAAATAAAACAAATGAGAAAATCATTCATTAATCCAACAAGTCTGTCTACCTATCTATCCATCCATCCATTTATCCATCCATCATTCCATCCATCTATCTATTCATCCAGCTAGAGAGTATCCACTATGTGCCAGGCATTATTCTGTGGTTGGGGATTCACTGGTGAATCATCTCCATCTTCGTGGATGTTATGCATTAATGAAAACATTCACAAAGGCTTTCTCTGCCTTCTCAGGGTCAGTGTTTTAAGGTGAAGTAGTGGGTGCAGTCCAGTATAACAGCCAGGTTTCTATTCTGGGCTGATTCAGTAGCTGAAGAAACCTACCCTGAAATGGAAAATGTAAGAAAGGAAGCAAGTTGATGACAAAAGATGACAAATGCACCTTTAAAAAAATTAATTTTATTATGTATATTTGAGGCTTGTCATAAGCCTCAAATGACGAATCCATTTTTATACCAGTTAGTCTAAAGTGTCTATGGGAAAATCAGGTTGAGATTTCCCTGAGACAATGACTTTAGCCCAGAGATAATGTCTGATGGGTTAGCTGTAGGGGAAGCAATGAGAGGGAATGTGATTACCCTAGAGAGAGTGCAGAATTCTAAAACCACCTCTCAGAGAACAGAATAGCTCAGGCTTATCACATACCTTCCAGAAATTGTTGGAATTGTCAGTGTACATGGAACAGACAGAGAAGTTTCTAAAATATATCACTGACTTATTTCAAATTCTTCAGCCTCCTTTTATTCCAGTTTGCTAACACTAACTTTTCCCCAGTCCTTGATTTGCCTGGGTTTTATATCTATCCTCAGGTTTGTATTTCCATGTAGTTTTCCCCAGACCCCATTTTGTCTATCCTTTGGTGTCAGTTCTTGTCTCTACCTACAAGACAACCTCTAATTGCTCCCAGGAAGCTCCTGTTGTCATGTCCTCCAATTCCGTAAAGAAGGTTTCCCTGACAGGGAAGTCTGAGTTAACTTCCCCTAAACAGGATTCCACAGAAACCTGTATTTGTGTCTATTCTAGCAAATATCATCTTCTTTTTACTGCAATCATCACTTTGTCTTCTGTCTTCTTCCACTGTGGTACATACCCTTTGAAATGATAGATCTTTCTTATTTTGCTTTTTAATCTTCATGGTTTATATCTGCCTCTAGAAGGACTTGCTATTTTTTATTGAGTAGAAGGATATTGAATATAATTTTATTTTTAGATTGTATTAATTCAGTGGAATAGAATGTAGTTTTCATAAGGCTCACTAGTAAAAATGAGAGAAAATACAATTGTTGACAAAAGGATAGTCTTGCACTGATTTGGTATCATTTGTCTTATTTGAGATTGTGTATATAGAGCCTTAAACAGAATGTATCATTTTTTAAACTTTCAAATATATCTTTGCTTTTGCCTGTCTCCTTTCCTTTGTCCTTCTCTAAAAAACCTATTAATACAAAGTGGAGAAAATAATCTGTGATAATCAAACCTCTCCTTTGCTTTTCATTCTTGCTATGATTAGCCAGAATTCCCACTTGTTACAAACTGTCTTGAGTCAATTTTTCTCTTCAGCTGTCTTCAGAATTTCTGTAAGCACCTGAAGACTCTGGTAGGTGGACAGTATCTATTATATCTCCTACCCCATACCCTCATCTGCATGTAGTATATTACAAAGAAAGCAAGCCTAAATTAAACTCTGTCCAACATGCAAACATATATTAGCCAAGAGACATAAAATAGTCATTACAACCCTTTCTTTTAGCCTGGAAAAATCTCACACTGTCCTTAAGCTCTTTAACTCATCTTTTCAATGAAGAATTAAATTATTTTATTGTACTTCAGGTTCTGGAGTACATGTGCAGGTCATGCAGGGTTGTTGCATAGGTGCATAGATAACCAGGTGGATCGCTGTCTCCAGTCCCCCTTCACCTATATCCAGCATTTCTCCCAGTGTTCTCTCTCCCCACCCTCCCCACCCCTCCACTGTCCCTCCCCTAACCCCTGCAACTGACCCCAGTGTGTGATGCTCCTCTCCCTGAGTCCACAAGTTCTCGTTTTTCAACACCCCCCTATGAGCGAGAACATGCAGTGTTTGGTTTTTTGTTCTTGTGTCAGTTTGCTGAGAATGATGGTTTCCAGGTTCATCCAAGTCCCTATAAATAACACGAACTCATTGTTTTTTATGGCTATGTAGTATTCCATGGTGTATATGTGCCACATTTTCTTGGTCTAGTCTATCATTGATGGGCATTTGGGTGAGTTCCAGGTCTTTGCTATTCTACATGTGCTGCAGTGAACATACATGTGCATGTGTCTTTATAATAGAACGATTTATAATCCTTTGGGTATACACCCAGTAATGGGATTGCTGGGTCAAATTGAATTTCTATTTCTAGATCCTTGAGGAATCGCCACACTGTCTTCCACAATGGTTGAACTAATTTACACTCCCACCAACAGTGTAGAAGTGTTCCTATTTCTCCACATCTTCTCCAGCATCTGGTGTCTCCAGATTTTTTAATGAGACTGCCATTCTAACTGATGTGAGATGGTATCTCAATGTGGTTTTGATTTGTATTTGTCTAATGACCAGAGATGATGAGCATTTTTTTCATATGTTTCCTGGCCTCATATATGTCTTCTTTTGAAAAGTGTCTTTTCATATCCTTTGCCCCCTTTTGAATAGGTTTGCTCGTTTTTTTCTTGTAAATCTGTTTTAGTTCTTTGTAGATTCTGGATATTAACCCTTTTTCAGATGGGTAGATTGCAATATTGTTTTTCCATTCTGTTGGTTGCCGGTTCACTCTAATGATTGTTTCTTTTGCCGTACAGAAGCTTTGAAGTTTAATTCGATCCCAGTTGTCTGTCTTGGCTTTTGTTGCCATTGCTTTTTGTGTTTTAGTCATGAAGTCCTTGTCTACGCCTCTGTCCTAAATGGTTTTACCGAGGTTTTATTCTAGTTTTTTATGGTGTTAGGTCTTATGTTTAAATCTTTAATCCATTTGGAGTTAATTTTAGTATAAGGTGACAGGAAGGGGTCCAGTTTTTGCTTTCTGCACATGGCTAGCCAGTTTTCCCAGCACCATTTATGAAACAGGGAATTCTTTCCCCATTGCTTGTTTTTGTCAGGTTTGTCAAAGATCGATGCTTATAGATGTGTGGTGTTGCTTCCAAGGCCTCTGTTCTATTCCATTGGCCTGTGTCTCTGTTTTGGTACCAGTACCATGCTGTTTTGATTACTGAAGCATTGTAATATAGTTTGAAGTCAGGCAGCGTGATGCCTCCAGCTTTGTTCTTTTTGCTTAGGATTGACTTGGCTATGCGGGCTCTCTTTTGGCTCCGTATGAAATTTAAAGAGTTTTTTTCTAGTTCTGTGAAGAAGGTCATTGGTAGCTTGATGGGGATACCACTGAATCTTTAAATTACGTAGGGCAGTATGGCCATTTTCACGATATTGATTCTTCCTTACCATGAGCATGGAATGTTTTTCCATCTGTTTGTGCCCTCTCTTACTTCGTTGAGCAGTGGTTTGTAGTTCTCCTTGAAAAAGTCCTTTATATCCTTTGTTAGTTGTATTCCTAGGTATTTTATTCTCTTTGTAGCAATTGTGAATGGGAGTTCACTCTTGATTTGCCTTTCTGTCTGTTATTGGTATATAAGAGTGCTTGCGATTTCTGCACATTGCTTTTGTATACTCAGACTTTGCTAAAGTTGCTTATCAGCTTAAGGAGAATTTGGGCTGAGAGGATGGGCTCTTCTAAATATACAATCATGTTGTCTGCAAACAGAGACAATTTAATTTTAAGAGTAACTATGACATTCTGATGCAGCAATAGCAGTCAGCACTGTGATATAGTCAAGTGACAGCTTCTTCTGTAAAGTGGATTAAAAAATGAAAAATGAAGTTTCATACCAAAGGTAATTCTTTGCTTGCTATACCTATTCTTATACTTAATTAGGAAATCTTTCTGTCCAACCACAGGATTGGAAAATACTCATCCACATACTAATTAACAAAATATATTTTATATTTTCATAAGGACATCTGAAGTATTAAGTAACCAATTTTTAAGTGTTAATTCTGATCAAGATATTTAGTAATTGCTTCCTGATAAATTAATCACCAAAACTTAGTACTCAAAAATAATACATATCATTAATTTCCTCACATTTCTGAAATTTTGGTAAGAGACAGTGAAGGGAACTCTTTTTTGCTCCACTTGGAATCTTTTAGGAATGAAATGCCCAAAATGACCTCTTCATTTACATGTCTCAGCAAGTACAGTTGGAAAAGAAGACTGACTAGCCTGCCCTCTCTCTCTCTATCTCTCTCTCTT
Organism: Sapajus apella; assembly: GCF_009761245.1. Classification (NCBI taxonomy): domain Eukaryota; kingdom Metazoa; phylum Chordata; class Mammalia; order Primates; family Cebidae; genus Sapajus; species Sapajus apella. Next base: position 18,533,246 of record NW_022436981.1, on the reverse strand, counting down.
TCTCTATCCTTCTCTCTGTCTCTCTCATTCTCTCCATGTTATCTTTCTGTATGCGTAGCTGAGACTACTTTACCTTTTGGCAGCTTCAGGGTATTAGCTTTCTTTCAAACATAAAAGCAGAAGCTAAGATGGGAGACTGGTAGCAGCTTTTGTGTGCCACTCTCACAAGAGGAAAAAAGGGCCAGTCAACACTGACCCTGTAGGCTGATCATCTGGGAAACTGGTTGGGATCAATTAAAGCCAAAGGGGTAATCATGTGGTTTTCTCATCGGTTCTGTTTATGTGATGGATTACATTTATTGATTTGCATATGTTGAACCAGCCGTGCATCACAGCAATAAAGCTAACATGTTCGTGGTGGATAAGCTTTATGATGTGCTGCTGGATTTGGTCTCCCAGTATTTTATTGAAGATTTTCACATCGATGTTGATCAGGGATATTGGCCTGAGTTTTTCTATTTGTTGTTGTTGTTGTTGTGTCTCTGCCAGGTTTTGGTATCAGGGTGATTCTGGCCTCATAAAATGAGTTAGGGAGGAGTCTCTCTTTTTCTATTGTTTAGAATAGTTTTAGAGGGAATGGTACTAGCTCCTCTTTGTACCTCTGGTAGAATTTGGCTGTGAATCCATCTACTCCTGAATTTTCTTTGGTTGGTAGGCTATTAATTACTGCCTAAATTTCAGAACTTGTTTTTGGCCTATTCAGGGATTTGACTTCTTCCTGGTTTAGGCCTGGGAGGGTGTTTGTATCTAGGAATTTATCATTGATTTTCTAGTTTATTTGCATAGAGGTGTTTATACTATTCTCTAATGATAGTTTGTATATTTGTGGGATCTGTGCTGATGTCCCCTTTATCATTTTTATTGCATCAGTTTGGTGCTTCTCTCTTTTCTTGTTGATTAGTCTGGCTAGTGATCTATTTTGTTGATATTAAAAAAAAAAAAAGCTCATGGATTCATTGATTTTTTTAATGGGTTTTCTGTGTCTTTATCTCCTTCAGTTCTGCTCTGATCTTAGTTATTTCTTGTCTTCTGCTAGCTTTGAATTTGTTTGCTCTTGCTTCTCTGGTTCTTTCAATTTTGATGATAGGGTGTCGATTTAGATCTTTTCTGCTTTCTCTTTTGGACATTTAGTGCTATAAATTTCCCTCTACACACTGCTTTGAATGTGTCCCAGAGATTCTGGTATGTTGTGTCTTTGTTCCCATTGATTTCAAAGTGCATCTTTATTCTTGCCTTATTTCGTCAAGTAGTCATTCAGGGGCACATTGTGCATTTTCCATATAGTTGTGCAGTTTTGAGTGAGTTTCTTAATCCTGAATCCTAATTTGATTGCACTATGGTCTCAGAGACCGTTATAATTTCTGTTCTTTTGCATTTGCTGAGGAGTGTTTTACTTCCAATTATATGATAGACTTTAGAATAAGTGCAATGTGGTGTTGAGAAGAATGTGTATTCTGTGGATTTGGGGTGGAGAGTTCTATAGATGTCTTTTAGGTCCGCTTAGTCCAGAGCTGAGTTCAAGTCCTGGATATCCTTGTTAATTTTCTATCTCATTGATATGTCTAATATTGACAGTCAGGTGTTAAATCTCCCACTATATAGTATAGGAGTCTAATTCTCCTTCTTAGGTCTTCAAGAACTTGCTTTATGAATTGGAGTGCTCCTGTTTTAGGTGCATAGATATTTAGGATAGTTAGCTCTTCTCATTGCATTATACAAAACTTAGCCCTTCATGCTAAAAAAGCTCTCAATAAAATAGGTAATGATGGAACGTACCTCAAATAAGAAGAGCTATTTATGGTAGACCCACAGCCAATATCATACTTATGGGCAAAGACTGGAAGCACTCCCTTTGAAAACCAGCACAAGACAAGGATGCCTCTCTCACCACTCCTATAGTATTAAAAGCTCTGACCAGGGCAATCAGGCAAGAGGAAGAAATAAAGGGTATTCAATTAGAAAAAGAGGAAGTCTAATTGTCTCTGTTTGCAGATGACATGATTGTATATTTAGAAAACCCCATCATCTCAGCCTAAAATCTCCTTAAGATGATAAATTCAACAAAGTCTCAGGATACAAAATTGATATGCAAAAATCACAAGCATTTCTATATACCAATGAACAGAGCTAAATCATTAGTGAACTCCCATTCACAATTGCTACAAAGAGAATAAAATGCCTAGGAATACAACTTACAAGGGATGTGAAGGACCTCTGAAATAAGAGAGGACACAAACAAATGGAAGAACATTCCATGCTCACGGATAGGAAGAATCAATATTATGAAAATGGCCATACTGCCCAAAGTAATTTGTAGATTCAGTGCTATCCCCATCAAGCTAACATTGAATTTCTTCACAGAATTGGAAAAAAACTACTTTAAATTTCGTACAGAACCAAGAAAAAAACCTCATAGCCAAGACAATCCTAAGCAAAAAGAACAAAGCTGGAGCATCACGCTACCTCACTTCAAACTACAAGGCTACAGTAACAAAACGGCATGGTACTGGCACCAAAACAGATACATAAACCTATGGAACAGAACAGAGGCCTGAGAAATAACACCACACATCTACAACCATCTGATATTTGAGATACCTTACAAAAACAAGTAATGAGGAAAGGATTTCCTATTTAATAAATGATGTTGGGAAAATTGGCTAGCCATTTCCAGAAAGCTGAAACTGGATCCCTTCCTTACACCTTATATAAAAATTAACTCAAGATAAATTAAAGACTTAAATATATGACCTTAAACCACAAAAACTCTAGAAGAAAACCTAGACAATACCATTCAGCACATAGGCATGGGCAAAGACTTCATGACTAAAACACCAGGAACAATGGCAACAAAAACGAAAATAGACAAAGGGGATCTAATTAAAAAGCAGCAAAGCAAAATAAACTATTATCAAAATGAACATGCAACCTACAGAATGGGAGAAAACTTTTGCAATCTATCCATCTGACAAAGAGCTAATATCCAGAATTTACAAATAACTTAAACAAATTTACAAGAAAAAAACAACCCCATCAAAAAGTGAGCAAAGGATATGAAGAGATACTTTTCAAAAGAAGACATTTATGCAGCCGACAAATATTTGAAAAAAGATCATCATCACTGTTCATTTGAGAAATGGAAATCAAAACCACAGTGAGGTACCATCTCATGCCAGTTAGAATGGCAATCATTAAAAAGTCAGGAAACAAAAGATACTAGAAAGGATATGGAGAAATGGGAATGCTTTTACACTGTTGGTGGGAGTGTAAATTAGTTCAAACACTGTGGGAGACAGTGTGATGATTCAAGGATCTAGAACTAGAAATACCATTTGACCCAGCAATCCCATTACTGAGTATATACCTAAAGGATTATAAATCATTCTACTATAAAGACACATCCACACATATGTTTATTGTTGCACTCTTCACAATAGCAAAGACTTGGAACCAACCCAAATGCTCATCAATGATAGACTGGATAAAGAAAATGTGGCACATATACACCATGGAATACTATGCAGCCCTAAAAAAGGACGGGTTCATGTCTTTTGCAGGGACATGGAAACCATCATTCTCAGCAAACTAAGACAAGAAAAGAAAACCAAACACTGCATGTTCTCACTCATAAGTAGGAGTTGAACAATGAGAACACAGGGACACTGAGGGAAACATCACAAACAGGGGCCTGTCTGGGGGTGTGGTCTCGGGGCGGGATAGCATTCGGAGAAATACCTAATGTAGATGACTGGTTTACAGGTGCATCAAACCGACATGGCACATGTATACCTATGTAACAGGCCTGCACGTTCTGCACATGTACCCCAGAACTTAAAGTATAATAAAAATAAAAATTTAAAGAAAGCAGACAGGGAACAGGGGAACACAGGAAGCAAGAGGAGCAAAGCTGGGCACTGACCTGTCTGGTCTCAGCATGGAGCCAGGGAAACCTCTCCAATATGGGAAAGGGTGAATAAATTAGAACACCCATGGGGATTCATGCTCTCCTCAGGGACCTGTGCAAGACTGGGATAGGGAGAATCCCCCAGCTCCCCTGCTCCCACTCCACAACCAGCGCACTTGTAGACTAAAGCAGAGAATCACTTAGATGTTATGCAGAGGCAATTCTCAAGTCCAAGGGACCTCTACAACCTTTGGGCCCTAAAGCCTACCGGCACTGGTGCCATAGACCCAATAGAGGCCATAGTTGTAGTGTCTGGGATTAGCAAGATTGCCCCATCCCCACCGCCTTACCACCACACCACTCATCCCCTATCCCTCACACCTCCGCCCTCCTCCACCCTCAGGAACCCTACCAGAGGGGATTTGGCACCGGCTTTCAGACCAGTGGTCTCCCTTCAGCTTGAACTAGGCCAGCCACTACACCCATTCCTGCCCCTAGCAGCCAGGTAGGCAATACTTGCTAGAGGTTCCAGTCTCCTGCTTCTGTGTGAACTCAGTTGGAGTGTGCATCCAGAATCACCTGGCAGCACAGGCATCCCCACGCAACTCAGCTGCTAATAACCAGACAAGCAGTGCCTCCTAGAGCTTCTGGCCCTGCGTTCTTGCTTCTGTGAGAACTCAGCTAGAAAGCACAGCTTCTTTTGTCACAGGAGACATATGGATAGCAGGGTGCATGACCCACCCACCTCCATCACTGATAACCAGGACCCACCCACCTCCATCACTGATAATCTAGAAGGTGGAAAAAGCCTTTTAGAGCTTCTGGCTCAGTGGTCCTGCTTCTGTGGGAACTTTTTTTGTCCCCAGAGGAACCCAGATGCTCCACCCCACCCCTGCTGCTGGTAGGCGGGTGTGCCATACCTGCTAGAGCTTCTGGCTCAGCTGTTCTCCTTCTTCCTGAATTTGCCAAGGGGCACAGCTTCCTGTTGCCCTGAAAACACCCCAGTGTCAGGGCATGCAACTCCACCCACACCAACCTCTCCTTGCTAGACAGGCCATACCCAGTAGAGCTTCCCACCCAGGGATCCCAATTCCATCTAAAACTGCAGACAGGTACAATCCTCTGTTTCATAAGAAGCACACAGACAGCAGATTAGAACCAACCTGACAAGAATACAGCTTGCCTGCCAACTACAGCCCCTGCCTGAGGAAGCCTTGTCAGCCAGAACAAAAGAAATAGGGGTATGGAGACAGTAATCAGAAGGGTCTCTCTGAGATGCAGGAGTGGACTAGAAGTGAAGCCACTCAACCAAGCACACCTGTACCATAAGCAGTCCCTCAAAGAAGAAATCAACAACAACAATAAAATCTACCCAAAGGAAAACAACTTCAAAGACTGAAAGAATATCATCCCACACAAGGGAAAAAAAAAAAAAAAAAAAAAACAGCACAGGAACTCTGGCAACTCAAAAAGCCAGTGTGTCTTCTTACCTCCAAATAACCACAGTACCTCCCTAGCAGTGGTTCTCAACCAAGTTAAAATGGCTGAAATGTCAGAAATATAAGTAAGAATATGGATAGGAATGAAGATTATCAACATACAGTAGGTAGTCAAAATGTAATCCAAGAAATCTAAGGATTACAGTAAAACAATACAGGAGCTGATTGATAGACAAAATTGCCATAAGAAAACACCAACTGATGTTATGGAGCAGAAAAACACACTAGAAAAACTTTATAATGTAATCACAAGTATTAACAGCAGAATTGACCAAGCTGAGGAAAGAATCTCAGAGCTTAAATACTGGCTCTCCAAAATAAATTAGGGAGACAAAAATAAAAGAAAAACAATAAAGAATGAACAAAACCTCTGACAAATATGGGATTCTGTAAAGAGACCAAATCTGTAACTCATTGGTGTCCCCGAAAAAGAGGGTTAAAAGCCAAGAAATGGGGAAAACACAATTTAGGATATCATCTATAAAAATTTCCCCAACCCTACTGGAGAGGTCAACATTCAAATTCAGAAAATGCAGAGGACCCCTGCAAAATACTACACCACTCCCAAGAAGACCATCCCCAAGACACATAGTCATTAGACTCTCCAATAGTGAGATGAAAGAAAAAATGTTAAAGGCAGCTAGAGAGAAGGGACAGGTTACCCATAGAGGAAACCCTATCAGGTTAGCAGCAGACTTGTCAGCAGAAACCCTGCAAACTAGAAAAGATTGGGAGCATATATTCAGCATTCTTAAAGAAAATAATTTTCTGCCAAGAATTACATATTCAATCAAACTAAGCTTTGTAAGCAAAGGAGAAATAAGACCATTTTCAGCCAATGAAATGCTCAGAGAATTAATTACCACCAGACTTACCTTACAAGAAGCCCTGAAGGGAGGGCTAAATATGGAAAAGAAATACCATTCTTGGCCACTACAAAAAAACACAAGTACATAGACCAGTGACATTATAAAGCAGCCACACAAACAAGTCTGCATAATAACCAGTTAACAACATGACAGCAAAATCAAATCTGCACATGTTAATACTAACCTTGAAAGTAAGTGGGCAAAATGCTTCAATTAAAAGGCACAGAGTAGAAGATTGGATAAAGAAGCAAAACCCAGCAGTATTCAGTCTTCAGAAGGCCAGTCTCACATGCAGTGACACCATGAGTTCAAATAAAAGGGATGGAGACAAATCTGTCATGTCAATGGAAAACATAAAAAGATAAGGGTTGCTCTTCTAATTTCAGACAAAACAGACTTTAAACCAACAAAGATTTTAAAAAAATAAAGAAAGGCATTTATGTAATGGTAAAGGTCTCAATTCAACTAGAGGACCTAACTGTCCTAAAAAAAAAAATGCACCCAACACAGGAGCACCCAGATTCCTAGAGCAGGCTCTTAGAGACTGAAGAAGGAAAGAATCTTTTTGTGTGTCATTACTCTTTCTTTCTTTCCTTGATCATTTCAATCACTTCCTAACTTCACCCTCATGTTTACTTTTCCTTGATATTCTTCTGAATGGTTGAGTTTCTGTCTGAACAGAAATAAATTCAATGACACTTGCAGAGTAAAAAACCAACAACAAAAATGCCATTTAAAAATACTCATCTTTTACTAGTCATACAGGTTATTTTTATTTTTATAGGTGTATGGGTACAAGCACAGTTGTCTTACACAGATATGTTGTGCAGTGGCGAAGTCTGAGCATTTAGTGTACCTATCACCCAAATAGTGTATATTGTATGCAACAGGAGGTATTGTATCCTTCACCCCACTACCCCCCACCCACCTTTTAAAGTTCCCGATATCTATTATTTGACTCTAATTGAACAGTTTTCCTTAAAATGTAAAAGCAGGTAAACATTCTTCAATAAAAATTCCAAGAACCACTTAATTTAGGTTAGATTGATTTTTCTTCTTTTTTTTTTTTTATTGTACTTTAGGTTCTGGGATACATGTGCAGATCATGCAGGATTGTTGCATAGGTACATACATGGCAGTGTGGCTTGCTGCCTCCATCCTCCCGTCACCTATATCTGGCATTTCTCCCCATGTTGTCCCTCCGATGCCCCCCCCCAAAAGACCCCAGTGTGTGATGCTCTCTTCTCTATGTCCATGTGTTCACATTGTTCAACATCCACCTATGAGTGATACCATGCAGTGTTTGATTTTGTGTTCTTGTGTCAGTTTGCTGAGAATGATGGTTTCTAGATTCATCCATATCCCTATGAAGGACACAAACTCATCGTTTTTTATGGCTGCGTAGTATCACATGTTGTATATGTGCCACATTTTCTTTATCCAGTCTATTTTTGATGGACATTTGGGTTGGTTCCAGGTCTTTGCTATTGTGAACAGTGCCGCAGTGAACATATGTGTGCATGTGTCTTTATAATAGAAAAAATTATAATTCTTTGGGTATATACCCAGTAGTGGGATTGTTGGGTCAAATGGCATTTCTATTTCTAGGTCCTTGAGGAATCACCACACTGTCTTCCACACTTACATTTAAAATAATAGTTGCCTAAATTAAGCCTCTGGAGAGAAAATGAAAATATCTAACTCTCACATTTGAAACAATGATGAGTGTAATTCTGTATGTGTATGTGTGTGTGTGTGTGCTGTGTGTCCTAAATTATAAACAACTTTGAAGAAAAAAAATCCAATTGTTAAAGCAATACTTTTGTCATCACATTTTTCTCAAACCCAAGAGAAGATGTTCTTATTGTTAGGTTTGTGAAAATTTGTTTTGAAAAGTTGTTGCTTTTGTTACAGCAACACTATAATAACAACTAGAATATTTAAATGATCAAAAATGAGTCTGATTGTAAACTAAAAAATTTTAATACTATTTTAAAGTCATAGTTGTATCATATAGATTATATTATCTTCTTTCTTCAAATTTAGCTGCATTGTGAATTCTTCCCTGGCCTCTCAGGGAGAATCAATCTTTTCCTTATCTGTATTCCTGTAATATTGTTTACACATTCCTTTAGTAGTTATCATATCACTCTGTGGTCATTCTATGTGTCCCTGACATTTTCTGGACAGTAGTTTGCTAGGAACACTCATGGAATTTTATTTGCATTCTTATCCCGAGGATTTGGACAGGGCCTTGCACATACGAGGCAGAAAAAGACATATTTTCTGATTAAATCATAAAGTTTTTTTTAAGAATGCATTTTTATACTTCTTAATACAGTGATGTGATAATCAAAATATATAGTTACATATTTTGGGAACAAAATTTTCCAGGAAGGGCCACGTTTGGGGGACACTGTTGTGGTCAAAAAACCTTCAGCGTGATTGTTTCTCCCTGAGATTGATTTTTCTTAGGTTTTCAAGGGAAAAAAAAACACTCTGAGTCCCTTTCCTGCAAAGGGCTGGATCAGCTAAGCTTCTTTGTCTGTTTGTTTGTTGTACATCTGAGAGCCCATAAAGAATAGGAGCAGGCTAACATATGCATTGAAAAGTACATGTCTTAAAATCTGCTCTTCTTTAAGAAATGGTTACTTTCTTTGGCATTCACTAACCTAGCTGGTACATTTTATGTAGTAACGGGAATATTTGTGTTCTGTTTAGCATTCAGCAGGCCCAGTTGCATATAGAAATAGAGCTGTGGCTTTATGACTATGCTGTGTATGTATTTTATATATATATAGTAATAACACAAGTTAAAAGAAGAGAGAGCTAAACAAATTTTCCATCTAAAGTTTTATATTGGGCTTCCTGAAACTGAAACTACTATCTCATAATTGAATTTCCAAAAATTTTAACCTGACAAAGAAAAATGTATCCACAGCTGAGAAAAATAAGAAGGAATAACTTTCCCTTTCACATGTTACTTCCAGGTCAGGTTAGCACCAAGTCTAGGGCACCAAGAAGGTCTAGCCCAAGAGGTAGGTCATGATAATGACATGGAGGCACACAAGAATGCTGAGTAACTTCTCAGCTAGTGTAGAGCATCTCCAGTGATAGCCCGTGTTTCCATCTTCAGTTTAAGGGAGTAGCATGCTTCTCCAAACATCACAACTTGAGGTCAGAGTGTGGAAAAGTACGTGAAGTTAGAATTGTTAGAATGGCCCAAATATATACAACCAGGTGGTTGTGAAAGACTAATTGAAGATCTGTTTCCTCTAGTAGTTTCCTCATTTCCAGTTTTGGGATAATACCTACCTTAGAATTAGATAAGGACTAATGATGTGGTTATAGGAAGACAGATTTTATTGTAAAATACAAATGTATGTTAGAGTCTAAGGACAAATTACATACTTCAAGCAGTACAGAATTTTCCATAACTGGAGAAATGTCGACATAGGCCAGCAAATCATTTTACAGGGAGTTTATCAAAGCTATTCAAATATGAGAAGTATTTAAATTGGGTTAATGGTTTCCAAATGTTGATTAATGGAAAAAATGAAGTCTCATTATTCTTGGGTGAAATAAGAATTTTTCTTTCATTTTCAGAAATTTATTTAAAATAGGAACATTTTAAATCTTATAGTATCTTTTCTATTTATGGAAATAGAATGTTCTTTACTTGAAACCATAATACAAGTAAATGAGTTGTTAATGCTCTTGTTGAGAAAAATAATAGGTGGACACCCTAACAAACCTTAATATTTTTGGAAATTTGAATAGTCTCTGATATCTGAATAACTAGAAGACAGGGATAAGAGAACTGTTATTTTCTCTTAAATGCCCCAAACTGTTAAATTCCCCCTTTATATGCCCAGTAATATAGGAAAAATAAGACATTGCATGAAAGGGAGACTTATACCTAAATTTCTTTTTGAGGACAATATTATGAATGATCTCGATCCCTCAAGACACTAGACTCAACTTGGCCACTGATTGTAGCACCTTTCCAATTAGTATTAGATATTTCTTCTGCTTTGACATATGCTGCTGTCTATCCTATTACTACTTTGCCTACTCTCAACTATGAGTATCTCAGTTTCCATTTTCTGGCATTGAATTCCTGGTATACTTTAGATTCTGTCTCAACTCAGCATGACCTAGATTATTACTATCGGCATGTATATTTACCATACACCATAAACCTTGTGACTTATCTTTTAGAATAGACCGTGGAGAGTGAGGAGCACCAACTTCCAATATTCCAGCAAAGGCACTGCAGTACTCATTCATGGCTGACATAGAAATTATGGGAAAGGTTTTCATCCTGAGATCTGAGGGTGGCTAGTTTGGCAGTGGAGGTTGAATATTCTTGTACTAGAAGGCCCCACATGAAGCTACTCAGACCACACTCCTTGGGAAGGAATTGCATCCCAAACACATAGGTATGAGAGTACTTTGGTAATGTATTGTAGGTGCTCTCTTTTTATGTGCAATTTAACACCATATTGTCCACCAAGTTTTGCCACTTTGAAGCAGGTTTAACCTACCAAGCAGAGCTCTGAAGCACCATAACTAACTGGCACTCTCTGGTGAAAGAGCTTTTCAGATGCTATTTTGACAGTCTTTATCCAGTTGCAAGCATCGATGCACAAATACCGATGGATACAGATTGGCAAAGGGACTAGCAATAGACCTCACCTGGGCAAATGAAACAAGTTTAGTTTTTCTAAGTGGCACAGAAAGAATTCAGTATGGCCAGGATATTCAATCAAGAATTCAGCATCATTATCCAGTAACAGGAACCATATCCATTTTAGTCACCAAAAGACATGCATCCCATCAGACCTTCTGGAAATTTCCAATTTCTTCGGTCACAGCTGCATATACTTGAATACAAGCTGTATAGAACACAGACTTGCTTGAATAACTAATGGGAAATCTTCCTTGACTAGGTTTACTTCATCAGTCTTGGCATGAGACTATATCAGCAAGGAAAAAAACACTGCCCTTGGGCCAAATCTGACCTGTGCCACCTGTTTACAAGTTACAGTTGTGTTGGAACACAGCCACCACGCTTTTTAATGTTTTGTCTTGTGCTGCTTCACACTACAGAGGCAAATTTGAGTAGTTGAGACAGAGACCAAGTGGCCCTCAAAACTCAAAACTTGCTCTCAGTCCCTTTATGCAAAAAAGTTTCCTGGCCTCACTATTATATAAGTAGAATCGGAACACTTAGGCCTGAACCACCTCGCTTCCTTTCCCAACAGGCTTGCAAAATTTTGTTCACACACATCCCTTTATGTAACGCTTCCAAAGTAGAAAGAGGGTAAGTTAGCCAGATATGTCTGAGAGTTGAGAAACATCTTCCACATTTTTGCCAGAGCCTTGAAAAATTATTTTGAAGTCGTGGCAAAGAAGAATAGGAAGTTTCTTTGTGTCCCTTTCAGATGAAAAATAAAAATATCACTTGTCATCTATCAACTCAATTTATTTGGCAGTAGAATCTGACTGTGGTTTCTTAAACTGGAAATAAGACAACAGGCCACTCACACAGACACAGTTGTTATTGTTTACTTCACTTTATATAGTATTTATGATGTTCTCCGAAAAAAAGGTTATTGACAATTGTCTGTATAATTTTGTCATGAGAAATAACCAGAGTCTGAATTCAAATTATCTTCACTTCCACTTTTTATGTAGTTCTTTTATTACATATTTTAATTATTTTGTTTTGATTCAACTTAATGTCACCCAAATATTAATTGGCCAAAGAGAACCACTGAATAAATGCAAATTGATTCTGTCCCCAGAAATAGATGTTGACTAATTCAAGTTTAATGAGCCTCAAAATAGCATTTTAAGTATATTTTTATTTTTTATAGACTTTAATCATATCTGTCTTTAGGGCTTGAATTTAGAAATGCCAAAGAACTATTCTGGGCTAATTAAGCCTGCTCACCTGACAGGTTTTCCCCAGCTCACCAGATTCTCTGCTGAGGGCGATAGCACCTGTAGTTACAATAAGAAGGAAGAAAAGGAAATTTTATTTAAACAGATTTTGACAATTTGAAGACAATTCCTTCCTCAAGGATTGCTCTATGTAACAATGTCGCATATTTCTTCAAAATTGTGTGTATTTGGCAAACACTGGATAATTGCGTCCTCTCTACACCACAACCTGCAGCCTGTGCTGAGATGCCTCCTCTCTGATCAAGGAATTCTTCCAATGGCTGGAAACCTGCAAAGGGCTGACATTTAAAAGACCAGGAAAATGTAAAATTTTAGTGTTACTAAGCCCAGACTAAGAATATATATTGATTGTTTTGATTTATTATTTAAATATTCAGAAATATAATTATTCTACAGATAACTAAACACATTCTCCTAATGTATAAACTGCTTCAGGGGGAAGAAGAGGCTAAGTAATTTTGGAAGCTGTGCCAACTCTCATGGGACACCAATGTGGCATTTAATTTTCTAAAGAAATAAATGACTAGAGTAAATAGCATTCAAATGGCAAGCCAGTTTTCCCAAAACTGTGTATTGAACAGATTGTCTCTTCCCCAATGTATGTCCTTAGTGTGCCTTATCAAAACCTCTCATGATGCACACCATAAATATGTATAGCTACCATGTACCCACATATAAGAAAAAATTTTTAAAAAATTATAGAAACATAAATCACAAGTCAGCAAGTGGGATGGAACACAGATGAAACAGTAATTCCAAGCCCCCACATGTAACTTTAAAATTATTTATAATTGATATTTAAATAATATAAATAAGATGATATGTTGAAATATTGGACCTGGGCCCAAACTTCACTTTGCTGTTACTGCTTTTGCAGAAAAGGGAAACTTACTGGCATGGGATCCCGAGTAAAGGAGATAATGCACATAATGATTTTCAGAGTGCCTGGCACCTTAAAGTTTCTGATCAAATATTAACATCTTCCCGGATTCTCTGAACTGGAAATCTTCTTACCTTTCATAGAACTTCCAAAGCTCATCTCTTGTGGACCTCTCTTGTGGCACTTGCCACTTGCTAATTATACAAGTGTTATCTGTTAACTCTCCTAGGGAGAGCTCTGCCTGATTGATTCATCTTTGTATCCCTTTCATATCGTCTGCCTTATACACAGCAGAGACTCAGCAAATATTTGAATTAAAGTTTGAATTGATTAATATATGCCCAAAACAATAAGTTAGCATCTCCCAGGAAATAAACTACTCAGAAAAGTGGTTTTAGACTTATTTAGAAGCATCGGCAACTGTATTGAGAACTTGGATTTGGAGCAAATAATCTGAGCTTCAGTTTCAATTTGACAGTTAGTGTTAGCGTATTGAATGCATGGAAAAGTCAATGAATACAAATACCCACATAATGATTATTTCATACACAGTAAAAATTAGCACAAAAAGTGTGTGTGTTATGAACTGTGTGAAACTACTCTGATTTTTTTTAATGTTATCTCAGTTCTCACAAGAACCCTGTGAGGTAGATGATTTATTATTCCCCTTTTACTAATGAGGAAACTAAGGAATCTGGAAGTCACATAGCTAAGCAGTGGGATAAGAAGTTAAACCTGGGCAGCTCACTCCAAACTCCATGCTCTTAACTAATTTGTACACAAAACTCTGTTTTCCCGTGTGTATTATACACGCAATTAGGAAATTATGAGATAATTGTAGGCAGCACATGGACAAATTTTTATTTTATTTTTTAAATTCTGTATTTATTTTAGTGTGCATTGATATAGCACGCACATGAACTCATTATTTCATGAGTATTTTTACTTAGTGAAAGACTAGATTGGGTATTGTTTTGGTCCTGAGTTGTTTTAAAGAAACATATGAAGTAAAGATAGGAGGTATTCAGCTACAGCAACAGGCAGTTTGTGAATGACTGAAGTCCAAGAATCCATACTAAGGAATATCTTGGAAAAGGGCTCCTATATTTCAGCTCATAGGAATATATTTTTCCTTCTCTAATATATTGAATAACCAAAGGATTTGATGACTATGTATATACATACTTATAATTAAGCATTGCATTATACATATATGGTATTTTTTGTACCATCATATGTCATATATTCATACATAGGCATATTTTAATAGAATTTAGTAATAAAAATAAGACCTGTGATCCATTATACATATTTCTTAAAGTTCCAAACCAATCTACATAGTATGCAGAGACAACTCATTTATTGGGAAATTTTCGAATACCAATTTTCTGTTACCTCTCAAATGAAGGAAAAAATAGACCACCACATGAAAGATGAGAAAATCATGGCTATTTTTCCAGATGCTTATATCATCTATCATATATTGTGAAAGCAGAAAGAAAACACCTAACATTCCCTTTTTATGGACGAGGAAACAAACTGTGAAGTGAAGCTTCTGTCTTTGCTTTTGCTTACCCACCTACAGAATCACTAGCATGTAGGATTAGAACATATATGTCCTATATAAAAATTAACTTAAAAATTAACACTTTAAAGTTAACAGAAAGGAATGATCAATACTTGTGATGTTGATTGTGGGAGTAATTTTTTGGGTGTGCAGAAATAGTCACTTTGGAACGTCTAAAATAAGTGTATCTGTTAACAAAAAATTAAGATTGTGTTTCTATTTTCCAGAAAAAAGTGTGCAATTGTTTATATCTGACATCTCTGCCTAAGTTTGCTTGAATTAATCAGGGATTGTGATACATATATCTAATACTGTATTGTGTTAACTTTTCATTTTCAGAAACAAACCTCTGAACTCTATAATTTTGGTTGTTTTGGGTGAGCATCTAGTGCTTTCAGGCTGTTTCAAATGACTGTTTTCTGCCACCAACAAGAGCAGTGTTCAGGCAGGCCTTTGCCAGTTTCATTACTGCAGCCAACCTCCGGTGGCTCACAGTGCCGGTTGCTGTTCTCTGTATTTACAAATTCACTTCTAGTAAACCATCGTTTCTGGCAGACCCAGCACAGATGTTTCCCTACCTCATCAGGCTGGAAAAACTAGACTGTAGGCAACAATGAACCCACCTGGCAGGGCTATCTTCTACCTACCAGTCTCAGGTACCCTCAGTCTTCCTTCACTTTCCTCCTGGTCGTGGTGTCCCTCAAGCTTAATACCCCTGCACTTTTATTAGCTTCTTTCCATCAGTTCTTGTTCTCAGAAAGAAACTGATCAAAGCAATTCTGGCAAGTTGTTGAATGTTTGATAATTTAATATGCTTTCTCTCCAAGGAATAGTTACACTTCAATGACTTAAACGCCTTTATCCAAAAGTATAAATTTCAGAGGGTGAGATTTCTGGCATCAACAAACCCAGAGAAAAAAAATTTGTTTGTTTTTGAGATTTTCCTAATGCCCTTGAAATTACACCAGGTCTGCTTCAACCAAGTGATAGGAAGATCTCTTAAGTTGACCATATTGCCATTTATGCACAGAATTTTCAAATATTTCATCTTTCTAATCTAGAAGATGAACTGGTAATGAAAGAGAAGAAATTTTTAAAAACCGAAATATTTTAAATGTTTTAGTTTTTGCAGGATGGCTACAAGACTCAAACGAGGTATAATGTTTAACTCCTGGTACATTTGAACTCAAAGTCTTAAGCCTTCCCTTTTTCAACTGACTTTTACAGACTGTTATTCAGAAAGACTTATGAATACCACCAATATAATATTACATAGCATTTATTTTTAAAATAAATATCAGGAATAAAGCAGGGAATAGGGAATACATGAACAGGGAATTCATGAAGCACCTAGTCATATTGCATTATAATTATTATTTTGTATGTGGGGAGGTATTCTCTTCCAAACTGGTAACCATTTCAGGGCAGGGATATGACTTCTTCAGCATTGTTTGTAGCCCATAGCTCAATTTATAGTAAATGTAGGACTCAACAAATAGTTGTTGAATAAATTATAGAGAAGTATTGCTGTAGAACCTAGGTAAAAACCATTAGAATGAACTGTATAATTAGGAGAAATTAACAGTTTTGGAAGGAGCTGGGAAAGAAGACAAGGTTAATGGAGAGAAAATTACAAAATTAACCATAAAATTATATTTTCCCAAGGGGCAAAAACAATTATTCAAATAATTATGATTCTGTATCTTTTACTTCCATATAGATATAAGAAGAGGAATTTAAAAATTAGAAGGCAAGTATGTTAGTGTTGAATTCATTTGTCCATCCCATGTATTTTGTTAAATCACTCATTAAATCAACTTGTCAACAGATATTTATTAAGGACTTGCCATATACAAACAGTGAGATGGACTCGGGGTAAGATGAAAAGACAGGCCATCAAAATAATAGAGGTTTGATTGTGAAATAATTTTAGGCAGCACATAGACAAATTTTTATTTTTTTAATTCTGTATTTATTTTAGTGTGCATTGATATAGCATGCACTTAAACTCATTATTTCATAAGTATTTTTGCTTATTGGAAAAATAGAGTAGTGGTATTGGTCCCGGGTTGTTTTAAAGAAATATATGAAGAAAAAATTAATATAGGAGGTATTCAGCTACAGCAACAATTATAAAGGCAGTTTGTGAATGACTGAAGTTTAAGAATTCATATTAAGTAATATCTTCAAAAAGGGCTCCTACATTTTAGCTCATAGGAATGTATTTCTTCCTTCCCTGATATACTAAATAACCAAAAATTTGATAACTGTATATACACACATAATTATAATTAAGCATTGCATCATATATAATATATATCATTTGTATCATGTCATATATTCATACATATGACCATTTTAATAGAATTTGGTAATAACACCTTTAATGACTTCTTTTTAGAAGAAAAATATCAGTGCCTTTGTTCCCCTAGAAATCCTCAATCATCTAATGAATTACTTACAGACTTGCTATCTGTTTCAAATGACCATGTAGTCCACTGAAACAAATATTAAGTTTTTGTTTTTGTATATAGATACTTTCAATTTAATGTAAATTATTCTACTCTCATGTCTCTTTGTAAAAGATAGTGATAGATGACAAATGGAAGCTATCTATAGGTGGGTGGTCGTATATACAACTTTGGTTATAGTGTATCTCTAGATAAACATAAACATAAACATGATGCAGACAGACAGGTAGGTAGGTAGGTAGGTAGGTAGATAGATAGATAGACAGATAGATTCATACTATAACTATGTAATTAAAGGGAGACAGAAAGAAATTCTAGAATCCATGAATATTACTTGGTTTAGCCTACCTCTGTCAGAATAATTCTTTCCATCTTTGCTACATTTAAATAAATAGAATAGGTGAAAATAAAACTTGCATTGAGTAAAATAAGACTAAAAGAATCACAGAATACTGAACCCAGTATTTTGTTTCTTAGTTAATTTAAAATTCAAGTAGATTGTTAAACTGCTATAGCAGTCTTCACTCAATTTGTTCTTGTGTGGAAAATGAATTTTCTAGATGTATTAGTCCATTTTCATGCTATGATAAAGAAATATCTGAGACCAGGTAATTTATAAAGAAAAGAGGTTTAATTGACTCACAGTTCTACATGGCTGGGGAAGCCTCAGGAAACTTACGATCATGGTGGAAGGGGAAGCAAACAGGTCCTTTTACACACAGCAGTAGGAGACAAGTGCCAAGTGAAGGGGAAAGAAACCCCTTATAAAACCATCACATCTCGTGAGAACTCACTCACTATCACAAGAACAGCATGGGGGCCCTGGCCCCATGATCTAATCACCTCCCATGAGGGCCCTCCCACAACATGTGGGGATTACAATTTGGATTACAATTCAAGATATTTGGATGGGGATACAGAGGCAATCCGTACCACTGTGTTTCAACACACAAAATTAACCTGTATATAGACAAATGTGGCATTTGAAGATGTAAGAATTTTCCCAGAAAAAATCCAGAGCTCTACGCTGAATCCTTCTAACTTAGAGACTTATTTCTCCTTTCAACTATTTCCTTGTCACTTCCAAAATAGAGACTTGAGAATGATAGCATAGGTAGATGTGTGACATGCCAGAGCAGAGTGGGGTTAAGATCAGCCATGCCCAGATCCATCACCTGGCTCTCTCCTTATGCTTCCAAAGTCTGGGAAAATGCTATTAAAATTATTTGCAACAACTGGATAGTGGGTTAATAATGATTTACTGTAAACTCTGGAATATAGCAAAATGTTTGTGAATTAATTCATTAATTTTAACATTTAGAATTTGGTAAAATAAATTTTTCTTAAGCAAGGGCTTATCATAATGTAACTATCATTCTTAAAGTCTTTGCCTTTTATTCAGATTCTAAAATAGTCTAAAATTATTTTTTCTAAAATTTGTAATCTATATTCCAAGATTATACATGTGGGTTTGAAATAATACCATGATCTGAAGAATATTATGAATGACAAAAAAAAGTTATCATTATTAGACTGAGTGGAGACAATTCTGTAAACTTGCCAAAATGACTTCTTTTCTGACAAACCTAATACATAAACAAGAGTTACAAGAATCCTGGAAGTCAAGTTGGTTACTAGTATCAACACACTGGAATCTCCTTTATTTGTAAACACATTTTGTTTAGTGAACTGTCATTACCAAAAAAAAAAAAAATCTGAAACATTTGACTTAAAATTCCATTTATTTTTATTGCTGACTTCTTCAAGTAGCCATTTTTAAATGGGAAAAGCTACATATTTCACTTTGTAGTTTAAGGCAAATACAGGACCTACCTTTTATTATATTATGCTCTGGCAATAAATATAATTATTGAATTGTTATTTTAGAAATCATTGAACTATCAATAGGGCATTAACAAATTTCAGACAGTTTAGGTTTTCTTGAAGAGCATCTTAGATTTCAGATTTTTAAATTGGAAAAAACTTTAAAAAACATTCTTCAATTTTTATTTAATCAAAGGAGATTTTTCAACTTATATAAAAATAAGCACTTTGTATCTAATACAAGATTCCATTTATTTTATAGAATCAATAACTCTTGCCTAGTGTTGAATAATATCACAGACTAAATTTTTATTTTAGCTGGCATTTTCCTTATTGTTCAGACTGAAAACAAATATTATTTCATTTTTTGCATCTTAAATTATGGTTTAGTTTTCATAAGGTGTTATTTTCAATAAATATCAAGTTTATGATAAAATCATATAGGAATTAATATAATTAGCACCTATATAAATTCCAACTTGGAATGGTACCAGATTGGTGATCCCAAGAAAATACATTGCAAGTCTCAAAATTTGAGCTTTACAGAATGAGTTGGGAAACGTCTGTCTATTCTTTAACTGATTGACAAACTTTTTCTTTAGCACAAACCTAACTGCATAGCTTATTCAATAACAATGGCTCTAATGCTCTAAATTTTCTATCAAAACCATACAGTTTGACTGCAGGTTTTAATAGGAGTTCAAATAAGAGTTTAATCAGAGCTTTTACTCATGTGATCTCTGTACTCATATGTAATTGATCAAAGAATATGGATAACCAGACACTGATTACACATTTATATTTAGTTTATAGAAATATTATATATTGTGTTTCAAAGTTTACTTGTAATACTACAATGAGATTAATCTTACACGAAAACTGAGTGTATATTCTAATAATGAGGTGCTGATGTCTATGACAAGATTTTTTTCTAACTTTAATGCCATTTTATATAATTTTAAGGTTAAAAGCAAACAAGACACAGAATACTGTATTCAGTCATCATGTTGAAACATTCTGATCATGTAATGATCCATAATAATATTCCAAGTCCTAATAAAAGCACTGGGCAAAACTACAGAATGTAAGAAACCTTCAATAAAGCATCATTTGCAATATTTGAACAACTCAATAATGCCAAATGGCATTATTGGTAAAAGGATGGTAAATAACGACTGTGAAGATTCTCAGTATAGGGAAGTAAGGAAGAGCATGTTTGGTGTCAATAGCCTGAAACTGAGTCTAGTACTGTCAAGTCAGGTCTTAGGTTTGTGACTTTGAAAAAAATACCTTATGTTTTTTTTAAATTTATGCTTTTCTTATTATACTTTAAGTTCTGAGGTACATGTGCAGAATGTGCAAGTTTGTTAAATAGGTATATATATGTCACGGTGGTTTGCTGCATCCATCACCCTGTCATCTACCTTAGGTATTTCACCTAATGCTATCCCTCCCTAATGCCCCCACCACCTGATATCCCTCCCTTAACCGCCCCACACCCTGGACAGGCCCTAATGTGTGATGTTCCCCTCCCTATGTCCATGTGTTCTCATTGTTCAACAACAACTTATAAGTGAGAACATGCTGTGTTTGGTTTTCTGTTCTTGTGTCAGTTTGCTGAGAATGATGGTTTCCATTCATCCATGTTGCTGCAGAGGACATGAACTCATCCTTTTTTTATGGCTGCGTAGTATTCTATGGTATATATGTGCCACATTTTCTTTACCTAGTCTATCATTGATGGGCATTTGGGTTGGTTCCAAGTCTTTGCTACTGTGAACAGTGCTACAATAAACATATGTGTACATATGTCTTTATAATAGAATGATTTATATTCCTTTGGGTATAAACCCAGTAATGGGATTGCTGGGTCAAATGGTATTTGTATCTCTAGATTCTTGAGGAATCCCCACACTGATTGAACTAACTTACACTCCCACCAACAGTGTAAAAATGTTCCTATTTCTCCACATCCTCTCCAGCATCTGTTGTCTCCAGATTTTCTAATGATCACCATTCTAACTGGCATGAGATGGTATCTCAATGTGGCTTTGATTTGCATTTCTCTAATGACCAGTGATGATGAGCACTTTTTCATGTTTGTTGGCTGCATAAATATTTTCTTTTGAGAAGTTTCTATATATATATCCTTTGCCCACTTTTTTATGTTTTTTTTTCTTGTAAATTTGTTTAAGTTCTTTGTATAGTCTGAATATTAGCCATTTGTCAAATGGGTAGATTGCAAAATATTTTTCCCATTGTGTTGGCTGCTGGTTCACTCTAATGATAATTTCTTTTGCTGTACAGAAGCTCTTTAGTTTAAGTAGATTCCATTTGTCTATTTTGGCTTTTGCTGCCATTGCTTTTGGTATTTTTGTCCTTGCCCATGCCTATATCCTGAATGGTATTGCCTAGGTTTTCTTCTAGAGTTTTTATGGTGTTAGTCTTACATTTAAATCTTTAATCCATTTGGAGTTAATTTTTGTATAATGTGTAAGGAAGGGATCAAGTTTCAGCTTTCTGCATATGATTAGCCAGTTTTCCCAATACCATTTATTAAATAGGAAACCCTTTCCCCATTGCTTGTTTTTGTCTGGTTTGTCAAAGAACAGATGGTTGTAGATGTGTGGTACTACTTCTGAGCCCTCTGTTCTGTTCCATTAGTCTGTATCTCTGTTTTGATACCAGTACCATGCTGCTTTGATTACTATAGGCTTGTCAGGTAGTGTGATGCCTCCAGCTTTGTTATTTTTGCCTAGGATTGTCTTGGCTATGCGGGCTCTTTTTTGGTTCCATATGAAGTTTAAGGTGGTTTTTTCCAGTTCTGTGAAGAGGTTCATAGGTAGACTGATGAGGACAGCGTTGAAACTGTCAATTACTTTGGGCAGTGTGGCCATTTTCACAAAATTGATTCTTCCTAACCATGAGCATGGAATGTTTTTCCATGTTTATGTCCTCTCTTATTTCCTTGAGCAGTGGTTTGTAGTTCTCCTTGAAGAGGTCCTTCACATCCCTTGTTAGGTGTATTCCTAAATATTTTATTCTCTTTGCAGCAATTGTGGATGGTAATTCACTCATGATTTGATTCTCTATTAGTGGTGTATAGAAATGCTTGTGATTTTTGCACATTGAATTTGTATCCTGAGACTTTGCTGAAGTTTCTTATCAGTTTAAGGAGATTTGGGGCTGAGATGATGGGGTCTTCTAAATATACAATCATGTCATGTGCAAATAGAGACAATTTGCCTTACTCTTTCAAATGAATACCCATTATTTCTTCTTCTTGCCTGATTTCCCTGGCCAGAACTTCCTATGATGTGTTGAATAGGAGTGGTGAGAGAAGGCATCCTTGTCTTGTGCCAGTTTTCAAAGGGAATACTTCCAAATAAACACATTTAAAATGTAGGGAGAAATGGAGATATTGAAAAACTAGGGCATTTTAAACCAATGTACTGGATCTGGAAACTGCTTGGGATATCATGGTGCGGTGCTAAGAAAGAAGCAAAGTAAACACCAGTGGAAATCATGTTGGAGTGCCTAAGAGTTGTTTTTTAATTTTTTTTACATATCTTCTAACATATGCATAAGTAGAGATAGAGTAGTATGGCAAGCACATTATAGCCATCTGCCAGCTTCAACAAATATAAAAATGCATCCACATTTATTTCATCAAATCCATTGAATGTGTCCTACACCCTCCATCTTTCGATTTTTGGAAACATACATTTATATAAGCTAAGAAGTCTTCAAATGTATAACCTCAATTGCATTAGCCTATGTAAAAATTAACAATAATTTCTTAATATCATGTATCTAGTTAGTTTCACATTTTTGGCTGTCATAACCTTGTTTTTAAATGAGTTTGTTTAAGTCAAACCAAGTAAGTTAAACCAAATACTGTAGATATATTGTGATTAATTGTTTACCACATATCATTTGATCTATAGATTCTTCCTCTATTTTATTATTTGAGCAAAATTTTGTGGAAGAAACTAGGTCCTTTGTACTGTAGAGTTTCCAACAGTTTCTTATTTTTCCCTAGATTAGACATTTCTCCAAAGAATGTGATGTAAAATAGCTTTTAGAGATTATAAATGAAATCTTGATCTGCTTCTTGCTATTGCACTGTTACTATTTTAAGCTTCTTCAGTAGTCATAGCTAGAAAAGAATTTGTTGGTTTTATGATAAAATAAATCAAGAGCTATTGTGATACATATAATCAAAATTGAGAAGTATGGGGTTTTTAGTTAATCTCCTTCCAAACATGCCAATGACATTATTATAATTACACATTTCATGTTTTGGACAATCAGTAGAAGTCTCCACTAAAGTAACTGCATCTTTAGTAGCCACATCAACTGACTAAAATGGTTTAATAATTTAGCTGTTTTTTTCTGTCCTTAAGAACCACTAGAGATATGTACCCAAATTACTGTGTTTTTAAATCACTGGATTAGACATTTTAGGTGTTTTTGTGCCACCAGTGAATGACACAGGATTGTTTATTTTACTTCTGATTTTTACATTTTGAAGTTTATTTCATTCTATAACTATGCTATAATTATACTAAATGTATACAATATATTTACATCATTTTAAATGCAAATCCATATCTAAAGATCTGTTTTAAGAAATCTAGTTTCTGTTGTGACCTCCACCCATTTCCCCCCTTCTCTTATAAGTAACCATATTTTATGGTTTAGTCATTTGTTGTTAAACATCATCAAACAACACATGTAAGGGCATATATTCATATTCCTTCATTGTTAAATAATAGCACATTCTGTATACTTTGCTTCATTTTGCTTTTCTTAGTTAACAGTGTGCCATGGTGATCATTCTGTTGCAGATTGGATTCTATGGAAAGCAGACACTGAGATAGACATTAGCAGGCAAGTGGTTAGAGAGTGCTTTGGAAACACCACCTATGAAAGAGAAGGGAAAAGAAGGAATTGGGTAGAGGGAGTAGTTTGGATGACATGCAGTAACTTATTTTTTTTTAATTTCAGCTTTTATTTTAGATACAGGAGTTAAATGTGAGGATTGTTACATAGGAGTAAGGGAGCCAGGTAGTGAGCATAGTACCCACTAGGTAGTTTTTTCATATATGTACTCCTCCCAGCCTCCTCCCTCTAGTAGTCCACAGTATCTGCTGTTCTCATATTTATGTCCGTGGGTGCTCAATGCTTAACTCCCACTATAAGTGAGAATTTGAGTATTTGGTTTTATGTTTCAGAATTAATTCATTTTGGATTATGGCCTCCCACTATATCCATGTTGCTGCAAAGGACATGATTCCACTCTTTTTTATGGCAATGTAAAATTCCATGACACATATGTACAGCATTTTCTTTATTCAGTCCACCATTAATGGGCAGTTATATTGACTTCGTGTATTTGCTGTTGTGAAGAGCATTAAAATGAACATATGAGTCAATGTGTCTTTTGGGTGTAATGACTGTATTCCTTTGGATATGTGCCCAGGAACGGTATTGCTGGGTTTAATGGTAACTCTAAGTTCTCTGAGAAATCTTTAAACTGCTTTGGGATGGGGTGGCTGAACCATCACCATCAACAGTATGTAAGCATTCCCTTTTCTCTGTGGTCTTGCCAGCATGTGTTGTTTATGATTTTTTTATAATTGCTATTCTGAATGGTGTAAGATGGTATCTCACTGTGGTTTTGATTTGTGTTTCTCTGATGATTAGTGATAATGAGCATTTTTCAGATATTTGTTGGCCATTTATCTCTTCCTTTGAGAAGTATCTGTTCATGTCTTTTGCGCACATTTGCATGGTGTTATTTGATTATTGCTTGTTGATTTATTTAGGTTATAGATTCTGAATATTAGACCTTTGTCAGATGTTTAGTTTATACATATTTTCTCTCATTCTGTAGGTTGTCTATTTACTCTGTTGATCATTTCTTTTGCCATGCAGAAGCTCTTTAATTAGTCCTCACTTGTCATTTTTTGGTTATGTTGCAATTGCTTTTGGGAACTTGGCCATAAATTCTTAGCCAAGGCTGATGTCAAGAAGGATATTTCCAGTTTTCTTCTAGGATTTTTGTAGTTTCAGGTCTTATATTTAAATCGTCAATCCATTTTGACTTAATTCTTGTATATGGTGAAAGGTAAGCGTCTACTTTTATTCTTCTACACATAGTTATTCCAGCACCATTTATTGAGTGGGAATTGAATTGTTCATTTTTGTCGGCCTTGTTAAAAATCAGATGGTCATAGGTGTGAAGCTATATTCATGAGTTTTCTATTTGTTTCCATTGGTCTTTGTGACTGTTTTAGTAGTCATGTTATGCTATTTTGTTTATCGTAGCCTCATAATGCATTTTGAAGTCAGGTAGTGTGATGCCTCTGGCTTCATTTTTTGCTTAGAATTGATTTGGCTATTTGGCCTCTTTTTTGATTCCATGTGAATTTTACAATAGTCTTTTTCCTTTTTTTTTTTTTTACACACACACACACACATTTTTACTTCTAAAATTTCAGAGGATAGGTCTCTATCATATACTTCTGCAGGACTGAAAAACAGGCAAAACCTGTTGTTTTACTTGTATGCTCATTTAACCTCTTTTTTCATAGGTTATTGTGATACAGGTGGTGTTTTATGACATAAGTTCTTTAGTGGTGATTTTTGAGATTTTGGTGCACCCACAGCCCAAGCAGTATACACCCAATTTGTAGTATTTTATTACTCACCTGCTTTCTTTCCTTCCCCCCAAGTCTCCAAAGTTCCCAGTATCATTCTTATCCCTTTACTTCCTCATAGTTTTGCTCCCACATATCACTGAGAACATACGATGTTTTTTTTCCATTCCTGAGTTACTTCACTTAAAATAATAATCTCCAATCGCATCCCAGTGGCTGCAAATGTGGTTAATTAATTCCTTTTTATGGCTGAGTAGTATTCTATCCAATTGTGCTGCAATAAACATGCATGTGCAAGTAACTTTTTTGTATAATGACTTTACTTTCCTCTGGGTAGATACCTAATAGTGGCATTGCTGGATCAAATGGTAGGTCTAGTTTTAGTTCTTTAAGGAATCTCCACACTGTTCTCCCTAATAACTGTACTAGGTTACATTTCTACCAGTAGTGTAGAAATGTTCCCTGATCATCACATCCAAGACACCTACTGTTTTTAAATTTAAATTACCATTCTTGCAGGAGTAAGGTGGTATCATATTGTGGTTTTAATTCATATTTCCCTGATCATTAGTGACATTGAACATTTTTTCATGCTTGTTGACCATTTATATATCTTCTTTTGAGAGTTGTCTGTTCATATCCTGAACCCACTTTTTGATAAGATTGTTTTTTCCATGCTGATTTGTTTGAGTTCATTGTAGATTCTGGATATTAGCCTTTTATCAGATACATAGATTGTGAAGATTTTCTCCCACTCTGTGGGTTGTCTGTTTCCTCTGCTGACTATTCTTTCTGCAAAAGCTCTTTAGTTTAATAATTAGGTGCCAACTATTTATCTTTGTGTTTTTTGGATTTGCTTTTGGGTACTTGGTCATGAAATTCTTGCCTAAGCGAATGTCTAGAAGGATTTTTCCAATGTTTCTTCTAGAATTTTTATGATTCAGGTCTTAGATTTAAGTACTTAACCATCTTGAGTTGATTTTTGTATAAGGTAAGAGATGAGGATCCAGTTTCATTCTCCTACATGTAGCCAGTTATCCAAGCACCGTTTGTTGAAAAGGGTGTCCTTTCCCTGTTGGGTGTTTTTGTTTGTCAAAGATAAGTTGACTTTAAGTATTTGGGTTTGTTTCTGGGTTCTCTATTCTGTTCCATTGGTCTATTTGTCGATGTGTATACCTGTACCACTACCATGCTGTTTTGGTGACTATGGCCTTATAGTATACGTTGAAATCAGATACTGTGCTTCCTCCAGATTTGTTTTTTTTTTTCCTTAGTCTTGCTTTGGCTATGCAGGCTCCTTTTTTGGTTCCACATGAATTTTAGAATTGTGTTTTTTAAATTATGTGAAGAATGATTATAGTATTTTGATGGGAATTGTATTGAATTTGTAGACTGCCTTTAGCAGTATGTTCATTTTCACAATATTGATTCTGCTCTACCCATCCATCAGCATGGGATGCATTTCCATTTGTTTGTGTCATCTATGATTTCTTCAAGTAGTGTTTTGTAGTTTTCCTTGTAGGGGTCTTTTGCCTCCTTGGTTAGGTATATTCCTAGGTATTTTATTTTAGTTTTTGCAGCTTTTGTAAAAGAGGTAAAGTTCTTGATTTGATTTTCTGCTTGGTTGCTGTTGGTGTATAAAAGAGCTCATTTGTGTACATTTAATCTTATATCCAAAAATTTTGCTGAATTCTTCATCAGTTCTAGGAGGTTTCTGGAGGAGTCTTTAGGGTTTTTGAGGTAAACAAACATATTGTCAGCAGTGAAAGTTTGATTTCCTCTTTACCAGTTTGGATATCCTTTATTTCTTTCTCTTGTCTGATTGCTGTGGATAAAATTTCCAGTACTATATTGAAGAGGAGTGCTGAGAGTGGGAATCCTTCTCTTGTTCCAGTTTTCAGAGAGAAGCCTTTCAATTTTTCCCTATTCAGTATTATGTTTGCTGTGGGTTTGTCAAAGATGGCTTTTATTACATTAAGATATCTCCCTTGTATACTGGGCTTGCTAAGCGTTTTAATCATAAAGTGATGCTGAATTTCGTCAAATGCTTTTTCTGCATCTATTGAAATGATCATGTGATTTTTGTTTTTAATTCTGTGTATGTGGTGTATAACATTTATTGATTTGTGTATGTTAAACCATCCCTGCATCCCTGGTATGAAACCCACCTAATCATGGTGGATTATCTTTTTGATATGTTGTTGGATTCAGTTGGCTAGTATCTTGTTAAGGATTATGGTATCTGTGTTCATCAGGGATATCTGTCTGTAGTTTTCTTTTTGATTATGTCCTTCCTAGTTTGGGGATTAAGATGATGCCAGCTTAATTGAATGAATTAGGAGGGTTCCCTATTTATCTATCTTGTGGAATAGTGTCAATAGGACTGGTACCACTTCTTCTTTGAATGTGTCATAGAATTCTGTTGTGAATCTGTCTGGTCCTGGAGTTTTTGTGTCAGTAATGTTTAAATTACCACTTCAATCTCAATGCTTGTTATTGATCTGTTCAGCGTATGTAATTATTCCTAATTTAAGCTAGTAGTGTTGTATTTTTCCAGGAATTCATCCATCTCCTCTAGGTCTTCTAGTTTATATGGGTAATGGTGTTTATAGTAACCTTGAATGACCTTTTATATTTCAGTGGTGTCAGTTGTAACATTTCCTCTTTGTTTTCTTAATGGGGTTACTTGGACCATCTCTCTTTTTTTTTCTTGGTTAATTTTGCTAATGGTCTATCAATTTCATTTACCTTTTCAAAGAACCGGCTTTTTGCTTCATTTATCTTTTGTATTTTTTCATTGTTCTGATTTCATTTAGTTCCACTCTGATCTTTATTATATCCTTTTTTATGCTGCCTTTCGGATTGGTTTGTTCTTGTTTCTCTAGCTCCTTGAGGTGTGGCCTTAGAATCAATCAAAGTTTGTGCTCTTTCAGTCTTTGATGTAGGTATTCAGGGCTATGAACTTTCCTCTTAGCACTGCCTTTGCTATATCCCAGAGGTTTTGGTAGATTGTGTCTGTTAGGTGCATCGCTCACATAAAGAGACCAGCACACAGGCTTTGTATGGACACCAAGGCCATTTATTTCATGTTTGGATACAAATGGGCCAAGTCCAAGAAAGGAGTTAGGCAAAGGGGGTAGGTAAAGTGACTGGTTATAATAGTTTGGGGCAAATGTTCAGTTAAAGGTGGTAATCTATTTTAGGGAGGGGAAGGGCATCACGGGATGCATGGTCACAAGGGTAGGGGGTCATCTATTACAAACAGGCATAAGCATAATGGTGGGAGTTATTGGTTGCAAGCAGAGGACAGGATGAGGTAAATTACATAGTTACAGGTGTGGGGGTCGTGAGAAACCCAATGTCCAGGGGGACATTCTGCAAAGCTGAGCAGGAATGATGGTTCCAAGTTGCAGGTGGAGAGCAATTAATGGAGGCAGGAACAAATTGTTTCACTTCTCTTTGTGGCCATCATCTCATTACTTCAGACTTTCTGACTCCAGGGGACCATCCAGAGGTGTACATGTGGATCACCAAGGCTATAATGGCCAGGCTTGGACTTGGAGGACTGACATTCTCATCTTCATATATATATATATATATGTAAAGAAAAAGGTTAGAGAAGGCAGTAAGGGTGATGTTTCACAAGGCTTCTCCAAGTGTGACAGGGGACTGTGCAGGCACCTAAGAGAAAAATCTGTGATTTTTGTAGTTTATTAAGCATTTGGTTAAGTCCTTGGCTTAGGGCACCACTTTGTGTATTCAACAAGATGCCAGGTAGCATATTTTTGACCTTCAAATTGTCCTAATAGGATGAATTCTCTAAAAACAGCCTTTAAATATAATAGTTTTAAGTTCGGTGGTGAACAAGCCTTAGGCCAGTGTTGGAGGGGGATGATTCCAGAAGACTTGGATTGAAAGGGATATGAGTGGGTTCTGGAGAGATGTTATGCTGCATTTTGACATTGGCCGGAAGTTGCCTGGAGTTCATGAGTGATGGAGTGGTGTTTCTGGTTGATCCTAGAAAGGTGAAGGCTATGAAGTAGAACAGGGGATTATTAGTAGTGATGGAGCGTTTGTCAGTAAAGCGAAGTGATTATGCTCCTATAGTCATATTAATGTGTGTGTCATGGCCTTGGAGATGGAGAGTAAAGGAGCACTTGGAAGGTGGAAGATTACTCAAGGGAATTCCAGTAGTTTGTCTATGGGAAATGCATGGAGGATCAGGAGTAGGGATAGTTGTCTGTGTAGTAAGGGGTCCCAATATGGGTGGAGTCTAGTTGACATGAGGTGAGAGTTGCTGTAAATAGTTGTGGAGAATTTTAGCAACTTGTTGGTATGAAATGTCTGAGGAGTTCTTGCTAAACTTGTCTAAGAAATAGAGAAGCTCCATGGGAGTGGGGTAGAGATGGAAATTGATAAAAGAGGAGCGGATGTGTAGGGAGATGGAAGAAGTAGCCCAATCAGCTGGAGAGCAGGAATAGTGGTGCAAGAGGAAAAAGAAAGGGAGAAGGAGATCCAGCAATTTTTTGCCAACAATGGCTTGGAATTAGTGAGGAGGGAATGGGTTAGATTGATGGTATGTTGAAGGTAATTAGGAAGTTATAGGGAATGACAGAATGGGACTGAGAATAAGAGTGAGTAGAAAAGTAAAGGAAAGGACTTCATCAGGGTGAAAGAATTGGAATGTCCCTTGCCACGTAAGGTTATTTATCCACTAAAGGAAGGAGTCAAGGGTGGACGTTCATGGGTAGAACCATGAGATCTCAGCTAAAATGGTCTGGAGAAAAACAGTGAACCATCAAGGCAAGCAGGCATAGGGCATTTAAATGTAGATGAGAAGAGCAATTGGAAGTATAATGAGACAGAAAAAAACAGAAATAGAGAATTTGTGAGGTGTAGACCAAGCTTTCGGGGTAACTGTGTAGAATCCTGCTGCAAATAGCAAAGTTAAGAGATGGATTCCTGTCAATGTTAGAATGTAAACTAAACTTGTGTGGTTTGTGTCTACTTTTCAGAAATTCGAGATAGCTTAAGAGAAGTAGAAGAAAGTACTTGCAACTTCCAAGAGGAGGTCGATGAGCACAGTTCAATCCTGGAATGGTGAACCCACTGGGGAGAGTCTAGACAGACAGCCGCTGGGGTATCGTAGACAACCAGGTAGGAACACCTCCACCAAGGTTATAGAGCTGGATGGGTTAGGTCCTTGACCAGTACTGATTGTCTGGCAAAGGCGTCCTCATAAGGCTGGGTATCTGGAGTGGGTAAGAGGAGGTTAGCAGCTTGACAAATTTCCTGCCTAGTTTGTTGGAGAACTGGAAGATAGATCGTCTCCAAGAGAGCTAGTGTCTGGCAGAAGGTTAGGCCCAAGCAAAATGGTGCAGCCATGTAAGAGTTCAAAGGATCTGTATCCCATAGGTTCCCAAGAAGTGGCACAAATTTGGAGAAGAGCAATAGGTGGAGGGGATACCCAGTCCTTTTTTAGTTGAAGGGTGAGTTTGGTAAGATGTATTTTTAGGAGGCTTTTTGAGTTTTCTTCCTTTCCTGATGACTGAGGGTGGTAAGGGGCGTGGAGATTCCCTTAAATCTTGAGAGACTGGGTTATTTGGCTAATGAAAGCAGGGCCATTCTCAGATTACATGGAAGTAGGCAGGCCAAACCGGGGAATGATATCATTTAACGGACAAGGTGTAACAGCAGTGACCTTTTCTGTTCCAGTGGGGAAGGCTTCAGTCTACCCTGTAAAGAAAATTATCCACCCATACAAGAAAATATCTAAATTTTAGACACGAGGCATATGAGTAAAGTCAATTTGCCAATCTTGGTGAGTGGGAAAGGGAGGAGGTTTTTAAAGAATCCATGGGGGTTGGTAGAGTGACAGATGGAGCACTGAGGTGTGATTGTTTTAAGGATGGACTTCCATGAAGGGAGGGAGGTAAGAGGTTCTAAGAGACGGGCCAAAGGCCTATATCCCACATGAAAATGGTTATGGAAACAAGAGAGGATAGAATGGGCTTGTGAGGCAGGAAGAAGGAATTTTCCTTGATCCCAAAACCAGCCACCTTGACTGGGAAGTGACTGGTATGTTAAGGATTGAGAATGTGAGTACGTAGGAGTAGTTGATGAAAAGTATTGTACTCTAGGAGGGGATATTGGTGCATTTGCTGCCTTCTTAGCTGTTTCATCAGCAAAAGCATTTCCTTGGGCAATGAGATCTAAATGTTTTTGTGTCCTTTATAGTGGAAAACTCCAGCCTCACTGGGAGAAGGGAAGCTTTAAGGAGAACTTTTATTAAAGCAGCACTGATAATTGAAGATGTCCGTGTAGCGAGAAAGCCCCTTTCTGCCCATGTGACAGCATGGTGGCGCAGGATGTGGAAGGTGTATTTAGAGTCACTATAGCTATTTACGTGTAGTCCTTTAGCAAGAGTAAGAGCATGGGTTAAAGTAATTAATTCAGCTTGCTGAGAAGTGGTAGAGGGAGGAAGTGTGGCAGCCTCAATGATAGATGAGTGGAATACAACCACATAACCAACTTTAGCTGGTGCCAACTGACTGGGCTTTGAAGAACTGCCATCAATAAACCATGTGTGGTCTGGGTCTGGAATGGGAAAGAGAAATATGTGGAAATAGGGAGGATGCTATATCGATTAGGGAGATAGATACAGTCATGATGTTCGGGGCTTATGTTTGGTATTAGATGAGAGGCTGGATTAAAATCTGGATGATGTGAAATAGTCACAGTGGGAGTTTCAATAAAGAGTGAATAGAGCTGGATAAGACATGGGCAGATAACAGATGTGGAAGATACAAAGAGGATACCAAAGCCTGAAGATTTTGAGAGCTGTAGAGAGTGAGTGAGGCATAGCCTGTGATTTTGAAGGCCTCAGGAAGGAGCAGAGGCAGCTACCGCATGAAGGCCAACCTATGACAGTGAGGTCAAGTTGTTTAGAGAGGAAGGCAACAGGACACGGACCTGGCTCTTGTGTAAGAACAACTGCAGCCAGTGTGGGAGCAGTTTCCAGAGCTCTCTTTAAAGACGGAAAGGAGGAGTGAGGAAAGTATTCAGAATCTGTGGGGTCAGCTAAGTTTCCCTTGGTGAACTTATATAGTGGTATGGTCGGAACGGCAAAACCTGGTATCCAAAGGCGAAAGTGTCCAAACTACATCTAGGAAGGAAAGGAGCTGTTGTTTGGTAGAGGGGGTTGGTGTCGAAGAGATTAACTGGGTATGGCTGGTGAGGAGAGTACAGGTGTTTTGTGACAGATGGAGAAGAAATGTGGGTCTTTGAAGGGGACACCCCATATCCCTTTAAGGATAGGTCTGAAGAAGTAGGAGAGTATCTTACTGAGAAGCTTTATAAGAGGGGCTGCACAGGAGGAGGTCATCCACATATTGAATAAGGTGAGAAGTCGAAGGACAGAAATAGAGCAGGTTATGAGCAAGCGCCTGATGGAAGTAATGTGGGCTGTCCCTGAAGCCCTAAGGCTAGACAGTCCGGGTGAGATGTTGTAACTAGTGAGTGTCAGAGTCAATCCAAATGAAGGCAAATAGAGGTTTGGAGGAGGGGAGTAAGGGGATGAGGGAAAAAAAAGCATCTTTGAGATCGAGTACAGAATAATGGGTTGTTGGGGGAGGAATTGAGGACAGGAGAGTACATGGGTTTGGCACTGCAGGATGGATAGGAAGAACAATTTGATAAGATGAAGGTCTTGGACCAGCCAGTAAGATTTATCCAATTTCTGGACAGGCTAGATAGGAGACTTGTAAGGATAGTTGGTAGCTTTAGGGGACCATGCTGTAACAAGTGGGTGAAAACAGGTTTTAGTCTTTTGGAGCTTGTTGGTCAATGGGGTAGTGGCACTGGGCAGGGTAGGGATGACTGTGTTTTAGGAGGATGGTGATAGGTGCATGATTGATTGCTAACGATGAAGTAGAGGTGTCCCACACCTGTGGGTTAAGGTGAGGAGACGTGACAGGAGGCTGTGTGGTAGGCTTTGGGGTAAGAGCACAGCTATGAGATGTGGCTGTAGTCCTGCAATAGTCAGGGTAGCAGATAATTTAGTTAAATTATCTCACCCTAATAGTGGTATAGGGCATCTGGTGATGACTAGGAAAGAGTGAGTAAAGGAGTGTTGTCCCAGCTGACACCAGAGTTGGGGAGTTTTGAAACCTGGAAGTCAATTCCCACAACAGTCCTAGGGGCTAAAGAAACAGGCCCCTGGAAGAAAGGCAAAGTGGAGTGGGTTGCCCCATATAGACTAAAAAGGGGATGGACTGACTTACCCTCCACAGCATCCATGATGGTCCAGGAGGCTTCTGAAGCAGTCAGGGAGCATCAGTCTTCAGTTGCTAAACTGAGAAGTTCTGGAAAGGAGTCAACTGAAGAATATTGGGTTTGAACTCCAGGAGCCTTGTGAGTGGCTGTAATATGAGCTGGACAGTCTTTCCAGTGGGGTCCCCCACAGACAAGACATGGCTTAGAGGGTGCATTGGGCTGTGAGCATTTGTTACCCCAATGTCCAAGTTTTTGGCATTTGAAGCAGGATGGAGCCCCAGGCTGTGGGCACTCCCTGGCCCAGTGGCCAGTTTTCTGGCATGTGAAGGAAGGCCCTGCAGGAGGATAGCTGGAAGGAGCACCCTGTGTCAGTTGCCTCAGTGCCTTGAAGTTTCTTGTCATTGAAACAGTGTCTACGGTTTGTTTTACCGCAGAGGCAAGAAATTGCAGCTCTGAAATGTGTTGCTGCTTGGCTGCTTCCTCCCTGTTGTTAAACACCTGAAGGGAGGTTAATTAAATCCTGTTTTGGAGTTTGAGGGCCTGAGTCCAGTTTTTGAAGTTTTTCCTAATGTCTAGAGCAGATTAGGTAATAAAATACATATTGAGAATAAGGCGACTCTCCGACCCTTCTGGGTCTAGTGCTGTAAAGCACCTAAGAGTTTCTGCTAGGTGGGCCATGAATTGGGCAGGATTTTCATGTTTGCCCTGGGTTGTTTATTTAATTAACAAACAGTTTTGTAAGCTGCCGGCTTAAGTCCCTCAACTAAGCAAGAGACCATATAATCATGCTTGGCAACGTCAGTTGAGACCACCTGGTATTGCCAATTGGGTTCTTCCCTAGATACTGCCCTGAGGCCCTCTTGGAGGGCTGGCTCATGCTGTCTGCCAGTGTCAGCATATGACTGAGCCAGAGCATTAACCCCATTTTGATCATCTGGGAAAGAGTAGCGATTAGAATGACATTTAAGTCATTCCAGATTAAATTGTAGGACTGAGTAGATATTGGAACTCTAGAATATATTTAGTGGATCTGATGAAAAGAATCCTAAGCACTAATTTGGGACAGATCAGATAGAGAAAAAGGCACATGCACCCTGACTGTGCCCTCCGCTGCAGCCACCTCTCAAAGGGGAAAACTGTTGGGCAGACAAGGGAGAGCTAGTTTTAAGACTGAATTGTGCTCTGGAATGGGTATGGGATGGAGAGGTGACAAAAGAGGTATAACAAGGAGGGGATGGGGCAGTGGGGAGATTAGGGTTCAGTTTGGCTTGATGAGGGGCAGCCTGAGGTGAAGGGAAAGGTCAGAAGAGTATTGAGAGTGAAGAATTGGGTCACATTGGAAACAGAGACTGGGAAGGGAGCGAAGAGTGAAAAATGCCTGGACGTAAGAGACTTCAGACCACTTGCCCATTTTACAACAAAAGTTGTTTAGATCCTGCAAGATAGAAAAATCAAAGGTACAATTTTCTGGCCATTTAGAGCCATTGTTCAATTTATATTGTCACCAAGCGGTATTGCAAAAGAAAATAAGATGCTTAGGTTTTAGGTCAGCTTTAGCTCGAGGGGTTTGAGATTTTTCAAAATGTAGGCTAAGGGAGAGGAGGGAGGAATGGAGGGCGGGATGTTGCACTTAGTTTAAGAAGAGAGGCAGAGACCAGGAAAGTGAATGTGTGACCAAGCATTCTGGCAGGTGTCCCAGGCTAAACTTTGGTCTGTACCTGGGATGAATCAGTCAAAGGGGGCATCCCTGCATTGATCTGTTACCTACAACTGTGAGGGGTGAATCAGTTAAAGGGGCATCCCCTGTGTTGATCTGTCATCTATGAGTGCGAGTGAGTGACCAGAGCAGATGTCTCCGCAATGATCAGTCACTGAGGGAAGACTGTCTTCCCAGTTCTGTGACTTATGTAGGATTTTTTTCCTGTCATGAACCTCACAGAAAGACCTATCTTTCTTGTCTCTGCTGAAAGGGAGAGAAAAATGAAACAGAGAGGAGGAGGAGACTGACAGGTAGCAAGACAGGCTAAAGAAGAGACTTGAGGCAAACCACTTACCTGATCTGAGGATGGTGAGTGGATCTGTAGGTTGGTCTGATGAGGCTAGGTTGTAGGTAGGTCTCTTCATGGAGGAAGCACGAGGAGTACCCCCATCCTGGATTTCAGCACCAAATATTAGGCACCTTTGCTCATGTAAAGAGACCACCAGGCAGGCTTTGTGTGGACAACAAGATCATTTATTTCATGCTCAGGTGCAAGCGGGCCAATTCCAAGAAAGGAGTTAGACAAAGCGGGCAGGTAAGGGGACTGGCTATATAGGTTAAAGGGGCAAATGATCAGTTAAAGGTGGTAATCTATTTTTGGAAAGTGAAGGGTGTCACAGGATGCATGGTCACAGGGGTGGGGGTCATCTATTACAAACAAGCATGAGAATAAGGGTGGGGGTAATCATTTGCAAGCAGAGGGGAGGGTAAGTTACAGGGATGGGGATGTTGAGAAGCTCAATGTCCAGGGGGGAAATTCCACAAAGTTGAGCAGGAACAATGGTTGCAACTTGCAGGTGGAGAAAAATTAGTTGAGGCAGGAACAAGTTGTTTCACTGCTCTTTGCGGCCATCTGGTTACTTCACACTTTGTAGCTCCTGGGGGCCATCCAGAGGTGTACGTGCAGGTCACCAAGGCTATTGTGGCGAGTCTTGGACTTGGAGGGCTGATAGTATCATTACTGTCATTGAGTTTGAAGAATTTTTTAATATCCATCTTGATTTTGTTTTTGACCCAGTGTTGACTCAGAGGCAAGTTATTTAATATTCATGTATTATTTGCATGGTTCCAAAGTTCTTTTACGAGTTGATTTCCAGATTTATTCCCCTGTGGTCTGAAAGAGTGCTTTCTATAATTTGAATTTTCTTAAATTTGTTGAGGCTCATCTTATGACCTATCATATGGTCTATCTTGGAGAAAGTTGCATGTCTGTTGAATAGAATGTGTATCCTGTGATTGTTGGATGAAATGTTCTGTAAATATCTGTTAAGTCCATTTGTTCCAAGGTATAATCTAAATCTATAGTTTCTTTGTTGACTTTCTGTCTTGATGACCTGTCTAGGAGTATTGAAGTCCCCCACTATTACTGTGTTGCTATCTATCTCATTTCTTTGATTTATTAGTAATTGTTTTATAAATTTAGAAGCTCCAGGTTTAGGTGGATATATCTTTAGGATTGTGATATTTTCCTGTTGGTCAAGGCCCTTTACCAACAGGGCATTGTTTTATGGGTCCTGTGTGATTTATGCTTTAAAGAGGTTCTGTTTTGATCTGTTTCCAGGATTTTTTTTTTCAGGATATAGAGTGCCTTTTAGCAGTTCTTGCAGTTGTGGCTTGGTAGAGGTGAATTCTCTCCTCATTTAATACTGCATCATTCCTAAATATATGATGCTTAGTTTGCTGGATACAGAATTCTTGGCTGATAATCATTTTGTTTGTTTGAAGAGGCTGAATATAGGGCCCCAATCCATTCTAGCTTGGGGGAGTTTCTGCTGAGAAATCTGCTTAGAATCTGATTAACAGATTTTCCTTTATAGATCACCTGCTGCTTTCTCTCACAGCTTTTAAGATTCTTTCCTTCAATGGCCAAATAAGAACAGCTCTGGAGTGCAGTTTCCAGTGAAAACAATGCAGATGGTAAGTGATCACCATGTTTCCAAATGAGTTTTTACTGCCCACAGTCCAGGAGATTCCCGGGATGGAAAGCACCACAAGTTTTTGTTTCTGCTGGCCCAGCAGGTACCCACACAAAAACTCACACAAATCTAGGCAGCCATTTCAACTGGTACCTGGAATGCCAGGGAGAAAGAGCCACCCCTTCAACTAAAAAAAGGGGGTTAAAACAGGGAGCCAGGTGATCTGGCTCAGCAGGTCCCATCCCCACAAAGACCAGCAATCTGAAATGCTCTGGATTGAGAGTTTCGCAGCAAGCACAGCTGGACACAGGACAGTCCAGCTCTGTGCAGGGAAGGGCGTCCACCATTACCAAGGCAGTTGGCTCTTACTGAGGCAGTGTGCCATCAACAAGGCAGTTCTAACTGTACCTCTCTAAACAAAACCATAAGGAAGTTCAAAGAGCAGCTGGGCAGAGCCTACTGCAGCTCAGCAACACCTCTCCTGGCAGACTGTAACTAGGCTACCTCCTTCTTGGGCAGAGCATCTCTGAACAAAGGCAGCAGCATGTGAGGAACTTATAAATAAAACCCCTGGGGAAAAAGGGGGTTATGAATTCTGCTGCAGCAGACTTAAATCTACCTGCAGAGCTGCTCTGAATGAAACAACAGAGCTCCCAGCTCAGCACTTGAGCTCCTATAAGAGATAGATTGTCTCCTCAAGCAGCTCCCTAACCCCTCTATATCCAAAGAGACACATCATAAAGTCAAGCTCAGGCTGACATCTGGTGGGTAACCTTCTGAGACAAAGATAACAGAAGAAGAAACTGCCAGAAAACTTTACTGTTCTGCAGCCACGACAGGTGATAACCCAGACAAGCAGGGTCTGGAGTGGACCTCTAGCACTCCAACAGTTGACTGTTAGAAGGAAAAAAAAAAACAGAAATAACTTCAACAACAACAAAAAGGACATCCACTCAGAGACCCCATCTGAAAGTCACCAACTACAAAGACCACAGGTAGATAAATCAACAAAGATGGGAAGAAACCAGCACAAAAAGGAAGGAAACACCAAAAACCAGAATACCTCTCCCTCCTTCAAGGAATAACAACTCCTCATTAGCAAGACAACAAACCTGGATGGAGAATGAGTCTGATGAATTGACAGAAACAGGCTTCAGAAGGTAGGTAATAACAAACTTCTCTGAGCTAAAAGAACATGTTCTAACCCAATGCAAAGAAACTAAGAACATTGAAGAAAGGTTTGATGAAATGCCAATGAGAGTAAACAGCTTAGAGAAGAATATAAATGACTTGATGGAGCTGAAAATCACAACATGAGAACTTTGCAAAGCACACACAAGTTTCAATAGCCGAATTGACCAAACAGAAGAAAGAATATCAAAGATTGAAGATCAACTCAATGAAATAAAATGAGAAGGCAAGATTTGAGAAAAAAGAGTGAAAAGAAATGAACAAAGCCTCCAAGAAATATGGGATTATGTGAAAAGACCTAATCTTCATTTGATAGGTGTACCTGAATGTGACAAAAACAATGAATCCAAGCTGGAAAACACTTGTCAGGATATTATACAGGAGAACTTCCCCAACATAGCAAGGCAGGCCACCATTCAAGTCCAGGAAATACAGAAAACACCATAAAGATACTCCTCAAGCAGAGCATCCCCAAGGCACGTAATCTTCACATTCACCAGGGTTGAAATCAAGGAAAAAATAAATGCTACAGGCAGCCAGAGAGAAAGATGGGGTTACCAACAAAGGAAAGCCCATCTGACTCACAGTGAATCTCTCTGCAGAACCCCTAAAGCCAGAAGAGAGTGGGGGCCAATATTCAACATCCTTAGAGAACTTTCAACCTAGAATTTCATATTCAAATAAACTAGCTTCATAAGCAAAAGAGAAATAAAATCCCTTATGAACAAGCAATTGCTGAGAGATTTCATCACCACCAGGCCTGCCTTATAAGAGCTCCTGAAAGAAGCACTAAACATAGAAAGGAACAACCAGTAATAGCCACTCTCAACAAATACCAAATGGTAAAGACCATTGAAACAATGAAGAAACTGCATCAACTAACTGACAAAACAACCAGCTCCATCAAAATGGTAGGATCAAATTCACACATAACAAATTTAACCTTAAATGTGAATGGGCTAAATACCCCAATCAATAAACACATACTGGCAATTTGGATAAAAACTGAAGACCCATTGGTGTGCTGTATCCAGGAAACACATCTCACATGCAAGGACACACATAGGCTTGAAATAAAGGGATGGAGGTAGATTTGCCAAGCAAATGGAGAGCAGAAAAAAAGCAGGAGTTGCAATCATAGTCTCTCTCTGATAAAATAGACTTTAAAACCAACAAAGATCAAAAGAGACAAACAAGGGCATTACATAATGGTAAAAGCATCAATGAACAAGAAGAGCTAATGCTCCTAAATATATATGCACCCAATAAGGAGCACCCAGATACATAAAGCAAGTTCTTAATGACCTACAAAGAGACTTAGTCTCACACATAATAATAGAGGGAGACTTTAATACTCCACTGTCAATATTAGACAGCTCAACAAGACAGAAAATTAACAACAATATCCACAACTTGAACTCAGATCGGGACCAAGCAAACCTAATAGACATTTACAGAACTCTCCACCCCAAATCCACAGAATATACATTCTTTTCAGCACCACATCACACCAACTCTAAAATTAACCACATAATTGGAAGTAAATCACTCCTCAGCAAATGCAAAAAAAACAGAAATCATAACAAACAGTCTCTCAGACCACAGTACAATCAATCAAATTAGAACTCAGGATTAAGAAACTAACTCAGAACCACACGACTTCATAGAAACTGAACAACTGGCTCTTGAATGTTGACCAGATAAACAATGAAATGAAGGCAGAAATAAAACCAATGAGAGCAAACACACCATGTATCAGAATCTCTGGGACACATTTAAAGCAGTGTCTAGAGGAAAATTTATAGTTATAAATGTCCACATGAGAGGCAAGGAGATCTAAGATTGACACCGTATCATCAAAATTGAAAGAGCTAGAAGAACAAGATAATAGAAAAACCCCAAAAACTGGCAGAAGACAAGAAATAACTAAAATCAGAGCAGAACTGAAGGGCACAAAGACACAAATAACCCCTCAAAAACTTAAGATGAACAAAATAGACCACTACCCAGATTAATAAGAAAAGAGAGAAGAATCAAATGGATGAAATAAACTATAAAGGGGATATCACCACCAATTCCATAGAAACACAAACTACCATCAGATTACTACAAACAACTCTATGCACACAAACCAGTAAACCTGGAAGAAATGGGTAAATTCTTGTACCCTTGAACCCTCCCAAGCCTAAACCAGGAAGAATTTGAAAGCCTAAATACACCAATAACAAGGGCTGAAGTTGAGGCAGCAATTAATTGCCTAACAGCCAAAAAAAGTCCAGGTCCAGATGGATTCACAGCTGAATTCTACCAGAAATTCAAACAGGAGCTGGTATCACTCCTTCTGAAACTATTGCAAACAATCCAAAAATGGGGAATCCTTCCCAAATCATTTTATAAGAGCGACATTATCTTGATACCAAAACCTGGCAGAGCCTCAACAAGAAAACAAAACTTCAGGCCAATATCCATGATGAACATAGATGCAAAAATCTTCAATAAAATACTGGCAGGTTGCAACATCACATCAAAAAGCTTATCCATCACAATCAAGTAGGCTTCATCCTGGGGATGCAAGGCTGGTTCAACATATGCAAGTCTATAGACGTAATCCACCACATAAACATAACCAAAGACAAAAACCACATGATTTTCTCCATAGATGCAGAGAAGACCTTTGACAAAATTCAGCAGCTCTTTATGCTAAAAACTCTTAATAAACTAGGTATAAATGGAAGGTATCTCAAATAATAAAAGTTTTTATGAGAAACTGACAGCCAATATCATATTTGATGGGCAAAAACCGGAAGCATTCCCTTTGAAATCTGGCACTACACAAGGATACCCTCTGTCACCACTCCAATTCAATATAGTATTGGAAGTTCTAGCCAGAGCAATCAGGCAAGAAAAAGCAAAAAGCATATTCATTCAGGAGAGGAGGAAGTCAAATTGCCTCTATTTGCTGATGACATGATTGTATATTTGGAAGACCCCCATCATCTCAGCCCAAAGTCTCCTGAAACTGATAACTTCAGCAAAGTCTCAGGATACAAAATTAATGTTAAGAAATCACAAGCATTCCTATAAACCAATAAAAGGAGAACCAAATCAAGAATGAACTCCCATTCACAATTGCAACAAAGAGAATAAACCTAGGAATACAACTAACAAAGGATGTAAAGGACCTCTTCAAGGAGAACTACAAACCACTGCTCAAGAAAATAACAAAGGACACAAACAGATGGAAAAACATTCCATGCTCATGGTTAGGAAGAATCAATATTGTGAAAATGGCCATACTACCCAAAGCAATTTATACATTCAATGCTATCCCCATCAAGCTACCCATTACTGTCTTCACAGAACTGGAAAAAGACTCCTTAAACTTCATATGGAACCAAACCAGAGCCCATGCAGCCAAGACAAAAAGAACAAAGCTGGAGGCATCACGCTACCTGACTTCAAACTATATTACAAAGCTACAGTAATCAAAACAGCATGGTCCTGGTACCAAAACAGAGATACAGACCAATGGAGCAGAACAGAGGCTTCAGACGCAACGCCACACATCTACAACTATCTTATCTTTGACAAACCTGACAAAAGCAATGGGGAAAGGATTCTGTGTTTAATAAATGGTATTGGGAAAACTGGCTAGCCATGCATAGAAAGCAGAAAGTGGACCCCTTCCTGACACCTTACACTAAAATTAACTCCATATGCATTAAAGACTTAAACATAAGACCTAACACCATAAAAACCCTAGAAGAAAACCTAGGTAAAACCATTCAAGACATGGGCACAGGAAGAACTTCATGACTAAAACATGAAAAGCATTGGCAATAAAAGCTAAAATAGACAAAGTGGACCTAATTAAACTATAGAGCTTCTGTATAACAAAAGAAACAATCATTAGAGTGAACAGGCAGCCAACAGAATGGGAAATAATTTTTGCTATCTACCTATCTGACAAAGGGCCAATATCCAGAATCCACAAGGAACTAAAACAGATTTACAAGAAAAAAACAAACAGCTCCATTCAAAAGTGGGCAAACGTTTTTTTGTGAACAGACATTTTTCAAAAGAAGACATGTATGAGACCAACACACATGAAAAAATGCTCATAATCACTGGTCATTAGAGAAATGCACATCAAAACCACATTAAGATACCATCTCACACCAGTTAGAATGATGGTCATTAAAAAATTAGGAGACAACAGATGCTGGAGAGGATGTGGAGAAATAGTAACACTTTACACTGTTGGTGGGAGTGTAAATTAGTTCAACCATTGTGGAAGACAGTGTGGTGCTTCCTCAAGGACCTAGAAATAGAAATTCCATTTGACCCAGCAATCCCATTACTGGGTATATATCCAAAGGATTCCAAATCGTTCTACTATAAGGACACATGCACACGAATGTTCATTGCAGCACTGTTTACAATAGCAAAGACCTGGAACCAACCCAAATGCCCATCGATGATAGACTGGACAGGGAAATGTGGCACATCTACACCATG
Organism: Sapajus apella; assembly: GCF_009761245.1. NCBI lineage: Eukaryota > Metazoa > Chordata > Mammalia > Primates > Cebidae > Sapajus > Sapajus apella. The sequence continues at coordinate 18,489,939 of NW_022436981.1, read as the reverse complement.
GAATATTATGCAGCCATCAAAAACGATGAGTTTGTGTCCTTTGTAGGGACATGGATCAATCTGGAAACCATTCTCAGCAAACTGACACAAGAACAGAAAATCAAACACCACATGTTCTCAACCAACCATAGGAAATTGTTGAACAATGAGAATGCATGGACACAGGGAGGAGAGCATCACACACTGGGGTCTTTTGTGGGGGAATAGGCGAGGGACAGCAGGCGGCAGGGAGGTTGGGAGGGATAACATGGGGAGAAATGACAGATATAGGTGACAGGGGGAGGAGGCAGCAAATCACATTGCTATGTATGTACATATGCAACAGTCCTGCCTGATCTGCACATGTACCCCAGAGCCTAAAATGCAATAAAATATTAAGAAAAATAAAAGATTCTTTCCTTCATCTTAACTTTGTATAACCTGATGACAATGTGCCTAGGCAGTGATCTTTTGTGATGAATTTCCCAGGTGTTCCTTGTGCTGTATTTGGACATATAGGTCTGTAACAAGGCCAGGGAAGTTTTCCTTAATTATTTCCCCAAATACGCTTTCCAGACTTTTAAATTTCTCCTCTTCCTCAATAATACCAGTTATTCTTAAATTTGATAGTTTTTCATTTAATATAATTCCAGATTTTTGGAAGCTTTTTTCATATGTTCATATTTTTTTCTTTTAAGATTAGGTTAGTTTGAAGAGCTTATCTTCAAGCTCTGAATTTCTTTCTTCTACTTGTTCAATTATATTGCTGAGACTTTCCAGAGAATTTTCCATTTCTGTGTGTCCAATGTTTTCTGAATTTTTTTTAATGCTATCTACTTCCTTAAATATTTCTCCCTTCACTTCTTGTATCATTCTTTGGATTTCCTTGCACTGGGCTTTACCTTTCTATGGGGCCCCCCTAATTAGCTTAATAACCTTCTGAATTCTTTTTCAGGTTAATCAGAAATTTCTTCTTGGTTTGAATCCATTCATGGTCAGGTACTGTGACTTTTGGGGGATGTTAAAGAGCCTTGTTTTGTCAAATTGCCAGAGTTGGCTTTCTGGTTCCTTTCATTTGGGTAGGCTCTGTCACATGGACGTTCTAGGGCTGAAGGCTCTAGGACTGAAGGCTCTCCCACAGTGTCTTCCCTTGATGCAATTATCTCCCCCTTTTCCTATTAATGTGGCTTTCTGTGAGCTGAGATGCAATGATTGTTCTCTCTCTTCTGGGTCTAGCCACACAGCAAGTCTACTTACTTCTAGGCTGGTACTAGGGATTATCTGCACTGAGTCCTGTGATGTTAACTGTCTACGGGTCTCTCAGCCACAGATACCAGCACAGTATTTGGGTTATCTCCCAGGCCCTGCAGGAGCAGTTCACTTCCTTCAAAAGGTCTGTGGGTCTTCTTGGGATTCCTGATTTGTCCTACTTGAATACTTTTTTCCTAATTCTATGAAGAATGGCATCGGTACTTCAATAGGAATAACATCAAATCTTTAAATTCCTTTGGGTAATATGGCCATTTCAATAATATTGATTCCTCAAACTCATGAGCATGGAACATTTTTCCATTTATTTGTGCTGTCTCTGATTTCTTTCAGCAGTGTTGTGTAGTTCTTGTACAGTCTTTCACCTCTTTAGTTAGCTGTATGCCTAGGTATTTTATTTTCTTTGTGGTTACTGTAAACAAGCTTGCATTCTTTATTTGACTCTTAGCCTGGATGTTACTGATATATAGAAATGCTGATTTTTATACATTGATTTTGCATCCTCAAATCTTGTCAAAATTATTGATCAGTTCTGGTAGCTTTTTGGCAGAGTCTTTAGGGTTTTCTAAATAGAGAGTCATATCACAGTGAAAACAGATAGTTCAACTTATTTTTCTATTTCGGATGCCTTTTATTTATTTCTCTGGCCTGATTCCTCTGGCTGGATGTTCCACTTGTATGGAATAGGGATAATGTGAGGGACATCCTTGTCTTGTTCACATTCTCAAGGAGAAAGTTTTTGCTCATTCACTATAATATCAGCTATGGAATGGTAATAAATGGCTCATTATTTCAAGATATCTTCCTTCAATGCCTTGTTTGTTGAAGGTTTTTATCATGAAGGGATGTTGGCTTTTATCAGAAAATTTTTTATGCATCTGTCACAATGATCATGAGTTTTGCTTTTAATTGTTTTTGAGATGAATCACATTTATTGATTGGCATACGTTGAACCAATTTTGCATCCCAAAAATAAAACTTACTTCGTCATGGTGAATGAATTTTGTGATGTGCTGCTGGATTGTTTGTTTTTATTCTGTTAAGAATTCTTGCATCTGTGGTCATTAGGGATATTGACTTGAAGTTTTCTTTCTTTATCGTATCTTTGCCAAATTTTGATATTAGGCTGATGCTGGCTTCCTAGAATGAGTCAGGCAGGAGTCCCAAAGGCTCTCAACAATTGCAGGTCAAGTTCATAGCTGGACTGACCATTAAGAGTTGTCAAAAGTTGGGGTGACGGGTTCAGGCTGTTGTCCCTTCTTGGCCCATTGTTGAATGCAAACTGCTTGCAGAAAAGAGGAGTAAACTTAGATGATGCCACATTCTCGGGCTAAAGTAATTCCCAAAGAATGCTTATAAGTAAAGTCGACTTGCCAGCAGCACTTGAAATAGTGAAAGGAGGGTGAAAAGCCTTTCCACCTAAAGGGAGATCTGGATGGACACTACAGCATCTACTGCACACCCCATATGTTCATACTTGAACATATTTCTACTTCCAATTCATGAATGTGGTTATACATAAAATCAGCATGACAATTTTGCCCGTAGCTACTAGCTCCCTCCTCAAGATTTATACTGAAGTAATTTTACTTTAGCGTATTCGGGAAACAGGGACTCGAATATTTCTCACAAATGCATAAATAAAATTCATTTGTTGAGTCATAACTCTCAAAAGAAATGCAAATATATCTGCACACAAATTTGTACATGAAACATCATAGCAGACGTATTCTTACTAGCCAAAAAATGGAAACAACCCAAAGGTGAGTCAAGTGATGAATAGATATAATGATACATCCATGCAATAGAATGTTATTCAGCAATAAAAAGGGGTGAAATACTGACACATGTTACATCATAGTGGAATGTTAAGAAAACTATACTAAATTGAAAAAGCCAATCACGAAAGATCACATATCATATGTTTGCATTTTTATAACATGTCCACAATAGGTAAATCTATGAGTATAGAAAAGTAATGTTAGTATTTCCCTAGCACTGAAGATGCAATAGAGACGAATTGCTAAGAGGTAAGGTGTTTCTTTTTGGGGTGACAAATTATTCTAAAATTAATTGTAGTAATGATTGAATAACTTTGTGAACATACTAAAATCCTGCATTGTATTTTTTAATAAATCATATATGATATGTGAAGTCTACCTCAATAAAGCTGTTAAATAATAAAGAAATCACAGGAAATTAGTATACACAGAGCTGCATTGAAATGATATGCGTGAGTGTCTGAGGATGGGGTAGGTGCTGTAGAGATTGTAGTGCGGAACAGAGCATGTCAATGATTACTTGCTCCTGAATTTCAATACTTTGTCCTCAACCACAAAACTTATAGAGGTTCCTATGCAGTTTCTGAAAATTTCATCTGCCACTTGTAAATTCAAAATACAAGAGGAAATTTCAAGATCAACACTTTATACTTTCCTTCTCTCTGAGATATTGGCCCCTCAAGTCCTTCCTTCCATGGTATTTCCCTATAACCTATAAATAGAATTTTATCTGAATTCTATCTAGCCATCTTAATATGAGGTTTGGTCTGCAACAACCTACTCTGCTGTTATTAGGAACAAATCTATCAGTCTCTCTTTTTTTTAATGAACTTTATCTGGGTTTTTACTGACATTATATTGCAACAGTACCTAGCCCCACAGATGCTATATGATGATTTTGTTTGAATTACAAAAAGTAAACCCTCTTGGTTTACAGATTTTTTTAAAGCACACCTTTTTTGAGCGGACAGGTTGGGGAAAAAATTTTATATTAAGTTTTCAGGCTGTACTCCACTCTATCGAAAATTGGCTTTGTCAATTTTCGGCTAGACTTTGTCAATAGACAATGTGCATAATCATACATGGTGACCCTGTGCCTACTATTATGAGCTTAGTAAATAGTTGTTAAATCAATGTATGAATTTTATATTTGTATGGGGAATTTGACTTTGCCCACTTTCTGTTTTACTTCTATATGTAGACTTTTTCCACTTGAATCAGATAAATATTAAAAAGTCCATAGTGACTATATCAACATAAAACATAATTGAAATATCACCAAATTTTATGAACTAAAATATTCCTATATTTATATAGTTGTTTTGTCGCTAAGTTACTAAAGTTCCACATTTAAGATATTTATAGACTAACGTGACAGTGGGTCTTATAAACAACACATAATTACAATCCAGTTTTTTCTGATTCTGTGTAACAATTAAACATCAGAAACACTATGTTAACATCCAAGTTGAGGTTATGGCCTCAGAACCAATTTCTCTCTTTTTCTTGACCTATAATTTTCCAAGGTCCCAAGCCATGGAATGATTTATGAGAAACTAATAATTACTTAGTGGGCATTTAATAAATATTCATAGCATTGAATGGCCTACTTCTTTATCTTCCTCTTTTCTCCTTTGTGTCCCTCATGTAATTTATCAAAGTCACTAATTTACTCACCACAGTATCACTCACATTCTTTATACTTTTATCTAGTGGCTAAAAAAGTATCGGACAAAATTACATCGGCCCTGTGTTACATTATTAGCTTTCAAATACTCCCCTCATTTTGAAGATGGTACTAATGATATTATCATATTATCTATGAATATACCAACAAAGAAATAAACTATGTCTGAGTAACATACAGAATTCAGTTAACAGTAGATTCACCATAAGAGAGCAATAAAGTAAAATTTAAATATGGTAATGGAAAGACTGTAAAATTTAAAAGATAAAAATAAAAATTAGTAAATATTCATACTATTGGAATAACAAAAAAAAGGTATTTATATCTGGTAAAGTTTGGTAATTACTGAAGCATAAACACTAAGCCAATTAAAAATGTGTAAAATTTAAAAGTTAATACACAAAAGTATAAACATATTACTTAGAAAGTTTACAGTTAGTAACAGGACAAGTTTATGAAAGCATGTGTAAAATTTTTGAGTAGGAAATCAGGGTAGTAGTAAGGGTTTGGTACTGGAAACTTCATGTTACAAGCCATATAAAATTTTTTACTTAAAAATAGCACATTTATTTCATGTTACAAGCCATGTAGAACTGTTTTATTTTTAAAAAACCATATAGGTTTTCTGGCCATGTATGAGTAATGACACTACAATATTCTTATTGCCATAAACAATTGGAACATAGGGAAAAATCCGGAAAAACACAAAATAAAGTAATAATACAATGTCCAAAATTCAATAAAAATTATTAAACATGGAAAAATTGTAAGAAACCATGCCCAATAATCAGGTTAAAAATGAATGAAAGGAAACCAGTAAAGAAAGAAATCATAGAGATTATATGATCAGCATAAAAGGACATTAAAACTGTTATTTTGAGTTTGGCCAAGGACTGAAAGAAAAGTTAAATAGGAGAAAAGTGGAAACTAAAGAAGAATCTAATATAGAAATAATCAACAAAGTTTACAATAGCAAAGACCTGGAACCAACTCAAATGCCCATCAACGATAGACTGGACAGGGAAAATTGGCACATATACACCATGGAATATTATGCAGCCATCAAAAACAATGAGTTCGTGTCCTTTGTAGGGACATGGATGAACCAGGAAACAATCATTCTCAGCAAACTGACACAAGAACAGAAAATCAAACACCACATGTTCTCACTCATAGGTGGGTGTTGAACAATGAGAACGCATGGACACAGGGAAGGGAGCATCACACACTGGGGTCTGCTGGGGGGAAATATGGGAAGGCCAGCGAGAGTTGGGGAGTTGGGGAGAGATAGCATGGGGAGAAATGCCAGATACAGGTGAAGGGGAAGAAGGCAGCAAATCATGCTGCCATGTGTGTACCTGTGCAACGATCTTGCATGTTCTTCACATGTATCCCAGAACCTAAAATGCAATAAAAAATATATATATATATTTAAAAAAATAATCAACAAAAAGTCAACTAATAAAGAAAAACAAGTAGAACTTCTAAGCATAAAAATATAATATTTCAACTATGTTTAACAACATATTACACACTGCAGTAGAAAAACATCACTGAACTTGACAGGCATAGAAACTATGCTAAAGATATAAAATGCTGAGAAAAAAATTAACAGAGACTCAATAACCTATAGATTCAATGACCTAAATGAATCAAAATTCCAAGTAATTGGAGTTTCAAAAATAGAGAAATAAGAACAGAATAACTATTTCAAGAAATAGCCAAATTGTCCAGATTTAAAGAAAAATATCAAACCATATATCTAATAATCTTAATAAGGCCTAATAAAAAGAAAATTATCACTGACTTCTCATCAGAAACAATGCAAAGCAGAAGGCAATGGAAAAACATCTTTTAAGTGCTAAATTAAAAAAAAAAAAACCTTCAACACATAACTCCAAATCCAACAAAAATATTACTCAAAATAATATAAATAAATGACATTTTTAGGCCAAAAAATAACCTAATGGAATATGCTTTAATTAGATCTACATTATAAGATGTGTTAAAGGAAGCTCTTCAGGTAATAACTTGGAACTGCAAGTGGGAATGAAGAGGGTGAGGGGAGGGATAAGGAATAATGATGAGGAAAATTTAGAAAACAGCACAGCAGCAGCAGAGAAGAAAGGTATTGTAGCAGCTCAACTGGAATGTTATCTGTAATTTAAGTGGGAATCTTTATGCATCCATCTATCTGAGATTGCCTGTATTTACACACACACGCATACACACATGCACAAACATCTTCAAAAATTTTTCTCTCTTACAAGGTTTAGCTTAATTTAAGATATATAGTTTCAATAGAAGCTTTATTCAAAGAAAATTTAGTGCAGAAGGCCAATATAGACAGTATGTACAGTACAAGTAAAATTGTTCCTTACTAACAAGGGAGCAGAAACCCTATTTATAGTCTTTCTCCTCCTGCTAAACAAAGTTTCTCTCAGAAAACTTAGTTTCCTCAGATAACAGAGAATGAAAACCATTGATATAATCAACTTGTATTGCTAGCTTTAAGAATCCCTATTTTTTATATTTCTAAAACTTTTACCAAATTATTAATAAGATGGTACCTAAAAAGATAATTTCAAAAACAATAAATCCACAATAAAGATGAAACTATTTAAGTTGTTTTTGTAATACTGATTGACTATTTCTTAACTGATTCCAAACCAACTTTATTGGTTTTCAAAGTCCACTAATCTAAAAAGTCACTTAAATTGGGCTGAATCAGTTACAGTAGACGGCACAGACTACCATTAAAAAACAGAAATGGCAGATTCCCTCCTTTTGAGGGAATCCTCCCCAAATCATTTTATGAGACCAACATCATCCTGATACCAAAACCCGGCAGAGACTCAACAAGAAAAGCAAACTTCAGGCCAATATCCATGATGAACATAAATGCAAAAATCTTCAATAATATACTGGCAAACCAATTGCTACAGCACATCAAAAAGCTTATCCATCATGATAAAGTAGGCTTCGTCCTGGGGATGCAAGGCTGGTTCAACATATGCTAGTCTATAAATGTAATTGACCACATAAACAGAACCAAAGGCAAAACCACATGATTATCTCAATAGATGCAGAGAAGGCCTTTGACAAAATTCAACAGCCCTTTATGCTAAAACTCTTGATAAACTAGGTACTGAAGGAACGTATCTCAAAATAATAAAGCTATTTATGACAAACCCACAGCTAATATACTAATGGGCAAAAACGGGAAGCATTACCTTTGAAATGTGGCACTAGACAAGGATGCCCTCTCTCACCACTCCTATTCAATACAGTATTGGAAGTTCTAGCCAGAGCAATCAGGCAAGAAAAAGAAATAAAGGATGTTCACTTAGGAAAGGAGGAAGTCAAATTGTCTCTATTTGCAGATGACATGATTGTATATTTAGAAGAACCTATTGTCTCAGCCCAAAATCTCCTGAAACTGATAAGCAACTTCAGCAAAGTCTCAGGATACAAATTCAATGTGCAAAAATCACAAGCCTTCCTATACATCAATAACAGACTTAAAGAGAGTCAAATCAAAACCAAACTGCCATTCACAGTTGCTACAAAGAAGATAAAATACCTAGGAATACAACTAACAAAGAATGTGAAGGACCTCTTCAAGGAGAACTACAAACCACTGTTCAATGAAATAAGAGCGGACACAAACAGATGGAGAAACATTCCATGCTCATGGTTAAGAAGAATCAGTATCATAAAAATAGCCATACTGCCCAAAGTAATTTACAGATTCAATGCTATCCCCATCAAGCTACCAATGACCTTCTTCACAGAACTGGAAAAAAAAAAAAAAAACCTTAAACTTCATATGGAACCAAAAAAGAGCCAGCATACACAAGACAATCCTAAGGAAAAAGAACAAAGCTGGAGGCATCACGCTACCTGACTTCAAACTACACTACAAGGCTGCAGTAATCAAAACAGCATGATACTGGTACCAAAACAGAGATACAGACCAATGGAACAGAACAGAGGCCTTGGAGGCAATGCCACACATCTACAACCATATGATCTTTGACAAACCTGGCAAAAAGAAGCAATGGGGAAAGGATTCCCTGTTTAATAAATAGTGTTGGGAAAACTGGCTAGCCATATGCAGAAAGCAGAAACTGGACCCCTGCCTGACATCTTACACTAAGATTAACTCCAGATGCATTAAAGACTTAAACATAAGACTTAACACCATAAAAACTTTAGAAGAAAAACTTGGGAAAACCATTCAGGACATAGGCATAGGCGAGGACTTCATGACTAAAACACCAAAAGCATTAGCAACAGAAGCCGAAATAGACAAATGGGATCTAATTAAACTCCACAGCTTCTGCACAGCAATGAAACAATCCTTAGAGTTAACCGGCATCCAACAGAATGGGAAAAAATTTCTGCAATCTACCCATCTGACAATTGACTTATATCTAAAATCTACAAAGAACTAAAACAGATTTACAAAAAAAAAAAAAAAAAAAAAAAAAACCATTGAAAAGTGGGCAAAGTATATGAACAGACACTTTTCAAAAGAAGACACATATCAGGCCAACAAAATATGACTAAATGCTCATCATCACTGGTCATCAGAGAAATGCAAATCAAAACCACATTGAGGTACCATCTCATGCCAGGTAGAATGGTGATCATTGAAAAATTTGGAGACAACAGATGCTGGAGAGGATGTGGAGAAATAGGAACACTTTTACACTGTTGATGGGGGTGTAAATTAGTTCAACCATTGTGGAAGGCAGTGTGGTGATTCCTCAAGGACCTAGAAATAGAAATTCCATTTGACCCAGCAATTCCATTTACTGGGTATATATCCAAAGGATTATAAATGGTGCTATTGTAAGGACACATGCACACGAATGTTCATTGCAGCACTGTTTACAATAGCAAAGACCTGGAACCAACCCAAATGCTCATCAATGATAGACTAGACAGGGAAAATGTGGCACATATACACCATGGAATACTATGTAGCCATGAAAAATGATGAGTTCGTGTCCTTTGTAGGGACATGGATGAACCTGGAAACCATCATTCTCAGCAAACTGACACAAGAACAGAAAAACACTTCATGTTCTCACTTATAGGTGGATGTTGAACAATGAGAACACATGAACACAGGGAGGGCAGCATCATACACTGAGGTCTGTGGTTGGGGGGACTAGGGGAGGGACTGTGTGGGATAGGGAATTGGGGAGGGTTAACATAGGGAGAAATGCCAGATATAGATGATGGGGATGGAGGCAGCAAACCAGTGCCGTGTATGTACCTATGTAACAATCCTGCATGTTCGTTGCATGTACCCCAGAACATAAAATGCAATAAAAAACGTATATAGAAAGAAATAATAAGAATAAAGATAAACAGAAGTGGTAATAACAATATAAAAAAAAGAACTTTACTGATTCAAAAGTAAAAGGAAAGGTTAATGGGTACAAAGATGTAATTAGATACAATGATTAAGAGCCAGTATTTGATAGTACAACAGGGTGACTGTAAGTCAGCAATAATTGGTTGTATATTTTAGATAAACTGAAGGAGTAAAATTAGAATACTTATAAAACAAATGATTGTTTGAGGTGCTTAATACCCCATTTACCCTGGTGTGATCATTACACATTGTATGTCTGTATCAAAATATCTCATGTACCACATAAATATGTATACCTACTATGTATGCATAAAATCAAAAATACTTTTTTTCGGCAATGGAGTCTGGCTCTGTCACCAGGCTGGAGTGCAGTGGCACGATCTCAGCTCACTGCAACCTCTGCTTCCCAGTTTCAAGTGCCTCAGCCTCCTGAGTAGCTAGGACTACAGGCATGCCGCCATGCCCAGCTAATTTTTGTATTTTTAGTAAAGACAGGGTTTCACTGTGTCGGTCAGGATGGTGTCTACCTCTTGACCTTGTAATCCACCTGCCTCAGACTCCCAAAGTTCTGAGATTACAGGCATGCACCACCAAGCCCAGCCTAGTAATTTTTTTAAATAAAAAAATCACACATACAAAAATAAATTTAAAAATAAAAATTCGATTGGAAAAGGCCTTTCAGCTCAAAATAAATGGTACCTTAATATCAGGTTAACCAAAATTTAGATATTCTTCAAGTAATTGTGTCTCTAATACGTGAACAGGATATGATCACTTATACTTTCATGTATTTTCATAGCATCAAACATTTACACACATGATTTTCAAAAAAATAATGTGATGTGTTTGTATTTAAAATTATTTAGTTGTAAATTTAGAATATTGTATACAACAGTCTATGCTATCATCATGAAGGCCCTGTGTCTAAACTTTGTGTAACTGCCATTAAATACTAATAGGGAAATTGCTTATAGAGTATGGATAATCCACTGATTTCAACTTTCTTTAAAGGAATGAGAGCTAAAGCCATCAAATGCCAGAGAGAGAATTAAATATTACTCCATTAACATGGAGGTAAAATAAAACATATTAAAGATATATTTAGAAATTTAAGACAACATGTTTGAAATTTTAAAAGAGTGAGAATTCTGTTATTTACTACTCAGTACCATGAATTATATTCCCACTATTATGAGTTGGCCTACTATGTTGCTATTTTACATTGTTTAGAAATAACCAGAAATTATTATTTTATTATTTGTCCTGGATTAAAATAAGAACTCTATTTGAGAAATCACAGGAGCACATGTGACTATAAATTTTTTTTAATGAAGACATCATGCAATGGTACCATTCTTATAATCTAACGTACTTTTTTATTTCTTGTGTTTATTATATGTTTTACGTCATAACTTGTCATATGAATTGTGTATGTTTATTTCCCTTCTAATAATTTTAAGAATCCTGTCCCAGAAACCTAATTAACTAGATTATTTTAAACATAAATTCAAGGAAAAAAACGTTTCCCACACTCGAAATGATCTAAAAATCATGAACTTAGAGTTTAAATTTAAGGCTCAGTATTTGAGTTCAGGTTTCACTTATGTTTTACAAAATGAAATGTTAATATATGCTTTACTATTTCTAATAAATTATTCTTTTTATATTAAATAAAAGACAATAACAGTGTCTACTATCAACGATCACCATCATATTATAAAAGCAGGAACATTTTAAATAAAGGAAGATGGAATAAATTTAGACTCTTTATGGAAAATTTCTTCTTTTGATTTTTAACTTTTAATTGAAATTTTAAATTTTATTTTCATATAAATGATAAATTCATCGTGGTTCCAGCACTTAAAATACACAAAAGCACATTCAGGCCAGTCTTCCCATTTTGGTCACTCATATGCTCAGTTCCCTTTCTCTCATTATTTTTTAACCTTTTTAAAGTATGGTTTTATTTTTTAACTTTTAAGTTCAGGGGTAAATGTGCAGGTTTGTTATATAGGGACACTGGTGTTGTGGGGGTTTGTTATACAGATTATTTCATCACTCACGTATTAAGCATAGTACCCATTAGTTACTTTTCCTTATTCTCGCCTTCCTCTCACCCTCCACACTCCAATAGACAATAGACCTAGTGCATGTTGTTCCCCTCTATGTGTCCAGCTATTCTCATCCTTTAGCTTCCACTTTTAAGTGAGAACATGTGGTATTTGGTTTTCTTTTTCTGTGTTAGTTTTCTAAGGATAATGGCCTCCAGCTCCATTCATGTCCCTGCAGAAGACACGAACTTGTTCTTTTTTTATGGCTGCATAATATTCCATGGTGTCTATGTACCACTTTTTCTTTGTCCAATCTATTATTGATGGATATTTAAGTTGATTCAGTGTCTCTGCTATTGTGAATAGTGTTACAGTGACCATGTATGTGTATGTGTCTTTATTATAGAATGATTTATATTCCTTTGGGTATGTACCCAGTGATGGCATTGTTGGGTCAAATGATATTTCTTGGTTAGGTCTTGGAGGAATTGCTATATTGTCATCCACAATGGCTGAACTAATTTACACTCCCACCAATGGTGTATAAGCATTCCGTTGCCTCCACAACCTTGCTAGCATCTGTTATTTTTTTACTTTTTATAATAGCCATTTGGACTGATACGAGATGTTATCTCATTGTGGTTTTGATTTGCATTTCTCTAATGATCAGCGATGTTGAGCTTTTTTTAAATATAATTTTGGCCACTTGTATGTCTTCTTTTAAAAAATATCTGTTCATGTCCTTTGCTCACATTTTTATGAGGTTGTTCATATATTTAAAGTGAAACAAAAGTGGGAATTTATTTGGAAGCTAAATAACTATTCCAAACAGTACCACAAAAAGATAATGTGTGATAGAACTAGAGAGTGGTCAGTCTACTAAAATATAAGAAGTGAAGGAATTCTGAATTTACTTAAATGTGAAGGCTAATGGCTGGCAATTTTTCTTGCCATTTTTCAAAGCCCAAGATGAATAAATTAATATGCATTTTAAATTCATAATGTGTAAATGAAACTGAATTATAGAATTCTGAGAAGTATCTCAATAGTCATAGAATCACTTCCTTTATAGACCAATTTTCATAGCTCCCTAGTGTCTTTACATTAATTTAAAAGGTATTACTTTCTCTTTTTTAATAATGAATAATGAGGATATTAACAGAGAAAAATATCTACTACAATGTAAATATACTTTTATGCCATTGCTGAGCTATGGCAGAATTAAGTTTGAACATTCACTATCATTACAATCAAAAGTATTTTTGTAAGACCATTTTATTTATTTTTAATAGTGAACTGTAATGTTTCAGGGGATATATAGACATCAACTTTATTTTTAAATTTAAAAAACTAAGTTGATGTGTAACTGCAATAAAAATTAAATCTAAAATAGGTAAATCTTAAAAAAGGATTAATGAAGCTCAGATAAACTTTAACAATTACAAATCAATAGTTTCCCAAATGCAGCATATAAAAGTCAAGTGTTTCTATAAAATGGTTTCTTTGGAATCTACTTGACTTGTTTATAAACTTACTGTGTGAAATATTGTTTTATTTTCTAGGTCAGTCATTTTTGACATTTGACAGAGTATTACTAGGTGAGAATCTTTGCAGTACATTTGAGCCTATAGCAAGAGGAAAAACAACTTTCAAAGTTTTTAAACTAAGATTATGATTTAAAAGGTAAAATGAAATATATTTTCTGAAATTTCTAAAAAAAGGCAAAGGCTTTATTCTATTAATTATTTACAATATTATATTCAATAAGATACAGAGGCTTGAGATGCAAATAGTATATAATTTTAATTCAAAAATCAAGATAATATATTTTTCAGTGTATAAGTTTAGTGGTTTCTCTGGTCATAACTTGGTCCTCCTAAGCTTAAAATTTTTAATAATATTAAGAGCTTATGAGAGGACAGAATTTGAATGAATGCCTATTTGAAACTATCAAATTCTGATCTATACTCACTTTTAATCCTTTTTCTCATAAATATAAATTTAGATACACATATAATTACTAGTATAATATTGCATGTTCATAATGATTTTTGTTTACCAAATAGAATGTTCTTCAATGTATTTATTTTCTCTTCTTGCTCTTGGATCCTTAGCATCTGTTTTTTGTTTTAATCATTTTTCCCCAAATTATTGTTAAGGAGAATAGGCTTCAGAACACAAAAGGCACGCAAAATATATTACAAATATTTATAGATTGCTTTGTTAGCTTTGGTCCCTAGACAAGCTATTCTTCTTGATGTTTTGATAGCTGTAGATAGGGCAAGGTAATTGATGTCCAAGAGAAAATACTGCCAGAAACAGGCCAAAGATAGAAAAATGTAGTGTCTTGATGGGACGATGAGTGAATTAGCTTTTCTACTATTTTTCCTTGATGATTTACTGTAATTATATAATTTTTTCTTTATTTAAGTATTAGTGACTATGCAATTTATACAGTACTAAGATATACAGCCATAACTTTTGACATATAAGGTGACATTTTTTCCTACTAATGTTTAAAATAAATTTTATTGTGTATATTTAAGGTATGGGCCACATGTTATGAGATACATATGGGTAGTAAAATGGTAACTATAGTGAAGCAAATTAACATCCATTATCACACACAGTTACCCATTTTTCATATGCGTGTGTAGCAAGAGCATCTAAAATCTATTCATTCAGAAAAAGTCCCAAATACAATGCAGTATTTTTAACTATAGGCCTTATGTTATACATTAGGTCTGTAGATTTGTTTATTCTAAATATATGATGCTTTGCATCTCTTGACCTAAATCTGCACATTTTCTCCCCACTCCCAGCCTCAGACCTTGGCTTTGTAATGACAGTTTTACTCTCTATTTCTGTGTATTTAATTTTTCAGAGTCCACATGTAAGTGAGATAATTATATATGTTTGTGTCTGACTTATTTCACTTAGTATAATATCTTTCAGTTTCATCTAGGTTGTGACTAATGGCAGGACTTCCTTCTTTTTTAAGGCTGAATAACATTTTATTACATGTGCATGTGTGTGTAGACAAACAATTTCTTTATAATTTTCCCATGTTCATTGTAGCATTATTCATAATAGCCAAGATATAGAAAAATCCTATTACTTTTAGAATTGATATTTATGAAAAGAGTTGAATTACTGTACTATCAATATGCTGAATAAATCAAATCATCCTCCAAATCCAATTGCATGCCTTGACCAGTTTGAAGCAGGAATAATATATAAAAGAAAATAATATAAATTCTCTCTACACCTTTCTCTCTTTCTCTCTCTCCTAGATCCCTATACCAGTCAAGAATTTTACTGGCTGCATAGAAGTTATAGAAATAAATAACTGGAGATCTTTCATTCCATCCAACGCAGTGAAAAGCTATCACATTGACAATTGCAGGTACAATAGCAGTAGTGATCTTTCAAACAGCCTGTTCAAATAACCACACAAAAAGGTATCACTTCTAACTGAAATAATCTAATCAAGTCTGTAAAATACTTCCTTTTGTTTTTGCTTCACATTCCCGCATTCTACTAAGTCTCTTACAGATTACTGAATTTTAAGCTATATCCCAATTAAGATGGACCATTAATTATAAATGGTATCTTCTTTGTGATATATACATATAGCATCCAATAAATAATCAGTCACAGTCAGAAATCATCATCTATCAGAGTTAGGTTAAAAGTTAAGCACGCTAACAAGCATGCCTGTGGTATACTGTGTAGAGTGCTCAACTACATCCTTTCTCCAAATTATCACTGTCAAAGAGTTGTTTTGGTGCTTCAGTTTCCATTATTGGAGTCGTATTTCTTTCAGACTCTGCATCTGGCTACAGAAATCCCCAAACGTGGCTTTGAATTGGGTGAACTGAAGAGATAGCACATTTCAGACAATATTAGGCATTCATGCATTGCTACGAAGTGGTTAAAATTTTGTTTTTAGGCCGGGCGCGGTGGCTCAAGCCTGTAATCCCAGCACTTTGGGAGGCCGAGGCGGGTGGATCACGAGGTCAAGCGATGGAGACCATCCTGGTCAACACGGTGAAACCCCGTCTCTACTAAAAATACAAAACATTAGCTGGGCATGGTGGCGCGTGCCTGTAATCCCAGCTATGCAGGAAGCTGAGGCAGGAGAATTGCCTGAACCCAGGAGGCGGAGGTTGCGGTGAGCCGAGATCGCGCCATTGCACTCCAGCCTGGGTAACGAGAGCGAAACTCCGTCCCCCCAGACAAAAAAAAAAAAAAAAAAAAAAAATTTTGTTTTTTTCCCTGATATTGTTAAAAGGGAACTCAGACAAAATGACCGTTTATAAAAGGGATCATTTGGGGAGTTTTGTGGTAAATTAGAAAAGGAGAAGATAGCATGGTGAGGCAGGATATTTGATCACAGGAAAGCATAAAAGCTCACATATTCATATGTGAGAAATGCAAATCAAAACTACAGTGAGGTACAGTGAGGTCATATCTTACTGTAGTTTTGATTTGCATTTCCCTATTAGTGTTACTGAGCATCTTTTCATGTATATATTGTATATTTGCATATCTTTTCTTGAAAAGATTTTTTGATTTTTTTTGTCCATTTTTGAATTGGATTGTTTAGTTTTAGGAATTTTGCATATATTCTAGACATTAATCCCTTATCAGATATATAATTTACAGTATTTTCTTCCATTCTCTGAGCTGTCTTTTTACTGTTGATAATATCTTTTGATGCACAGATTTTTTTAGTTTTTATGAAGTCTAATGTCTTTTTTCATTGCATGTACATTTGGTGTCATATCCATATTCAAGAAATAACTGCCAAATTCTATGTTATGAGCCTTTTGCCCTGTTTTCTACTAAGAGCTTTAAAGTTCAGTTTTTTGAGTCCATTTTTAGTTCATTGTTGTATATGGTGTTAGTTCAGAGTCCAATTATTTGGGCCATTCTCTTGCATGTGGATATCCAGTTTCTCCAGCACCATGTGTTCATAAGACCAAACCATTCTTTCCCCATTGAATGGACTTGACACTGTTTTCAAAAATCATGTATGTTAGGGTTTATTTCTGGTCTCCTTATTTTGCTCCATAGGTCAATATGTTGGTCTTTATGCCAATACTAAAAGGTTTCAATTACAAAAGTAGCATTGTAATTAAATTTTGAAACAGTAAATGTGAGATAACTAATATTACTATTTTTCAAGGTTGTTTTGCATGTTCAGAGTACCATGAGATTCTACATAACTTTTAAGGTGGACATTTTTTATTTCTGAAAAAAGAAATCATTGGGATTTTGCTGGGGACTGCGTTGAATGTGTAGATCATTTCTTTCCAATTCATAAACCTGAGATGTGATTACATTTATTTATGTCTTTCTTTCAGCAATATTTAGTAGTTTCCATTGTAGAAGATATTCAGTGCCCTCGTTAAGTCAACCTAAAGTCAATTATATTTCTACACACTAAGCATGCACAATCTGAAAAAGTAATTACAAAATCAATTTTATTTACAATACCATCAAGTAAGTTTGGTAAATTGAATCTTCTTTTTTTTCTCTTAATGCATCTAACTAAAGATTTGTCAATTTTGTGCAATTTTTCAAACAATCAAATTTGTTTTCACCAATGTCCTCTCCACTTTTGGTTTAGCTTGTTCTTTCTTTTTTAGCTTATTAAGTTGTAGTTAACGTGTTGAATTTGAGATCTTTCTTATATTTTAACATAACCATTGATGACACTAAATTTCCCCCTTACCACTGCTTTCACTGCATCTCATACATGTTGGTGTGTTATATATTCATTTTTATTTATCTCTATTTACAACTTTCCATTATAATTTATTCTTCGATCCTTTGATTGTTAAAGTGTTGTTAACACAAATTTATGAATTTTCTGGTTTGACTTCTATTATTGATTTTCAACTTTAACTATTGTGATCAGAAAAGATAATTTATGTTATATAAGTTGTTCCTTCTATTGAAACTTAATTTGTGACCAAACATATATTCCTGGAAAATGTCCCATTTGCTTTTAAGAATGTGTATACACTTGTTATTGCATAGTATGTTCTGTGTCTGTTTGTTGGATCCAGTAGGTTTATTGTGTTAAGTCCTCTATTTCCTTACTTATCTTTTATATGGTGGCTCTATTAATTATTGAGAATGGCTATTAATGTCTTCACTATTATTGTAGAATTGTCTGTTTCTCCCTTCAATTCTGTCAGTTTTTGCTTTAGGTATTTTGATAATCTGTAATCAGGTATCTTATTGTTTATACATATATATATATCTTCTTGCTGTATTGAACCTTTTCTTAACATATAATGTCCTTCTATGATTTTAACATTTTTAAATTTAAAGTCTATTTTATCTGATATTAAAGAGCAACCCTTACTCTCTTTTGGTTACTATTTGCATAGAATCTTTTCTTCCATCCTTTCAGTTTTAATATATTTAATATTTGTGTTTTTAAACTAAAGATAATCTTCAGTAGAGAGGACACAGTTGAATCAAGTGTTTTTATCCATTCTGCAGGTTTCTCTCTTTTTTAAGAGTACTATAGTTTATAATTAAAATAATTGCTAAGAAGGGATTTACTTCTGCTATTTTGTGATTTGTTTTCCTTATTCCTTATAGCTTTTGTGTCTCATTTTTTACATTACCATCTTTTTGTGTTTAGTTTATCTTTCATAGTGAAATATTTAACGTGTTTTCTAATTTTCTTTTGTATATATTCTATAGCTATTTTCTTTGTGATTACCATGCAAATTAACAGCCTAAAGTCATAATACTCTAATTTGAGTTTATAACAAACAAAAACTCTACTCCTTTAACGGCTCTGTTCCCACTCATTTTGGTTGTCAAAGGCACAAAATTACATCTTTATACGTTGTGTGCCTCCAAAACACTAGCACTTTGTGAAATGCATCAGTCTTTTAAATTATATAGAAAACAAAATATAAAGTTATAATAATACTAGCTTTTGGAAAAATTTTAATGTATTCATCTCTTTAATTATTTAGAAAACAATTATCAGAAATTATTACAAAACAAAAAGTGCATTATAAATCATTGTTACAATAATGTTAACTTTAACAGCTGTCTATGAATTTACTCTTACTTCTTCATTCAACATCCAGTTATGTCTAGCATCTTTCATTTCACCCTACAGGATTCCCTTGAGCATTTCTTGCAAGTTATTTTCTTAGCTTTTGTTTATTTGGAAATGTCTTAATTAGGACCTAACTTTTTTTTTTTTTTTTTTTTTTCTTGAGACAGAGTTTCACTCTCTTGCCCAGGTTGGAGGGCAGTGGTGCAAACTTGGCTCACTGCAACCTCTGCCTCCTGAGTTCAAGCAATTCTACTGCCTTAGCCTAGTGAGTAGCTGTGATTACAGTTACATACCACCATGCCTGGCTAATTTTTTTATTTTTAGTAAAGATTGAGACTAGCCTGGCCAACATGGTGAACCCCAAACTCCTGACCTCAGGTGATACATTTGCCTTGACCTCCCAAAATGCTGGAATTACAGGCGTGAGCCACCAAACCCTCCTCTACCTAACTTTTGAAGGACTGTTTTGTCAAATATAGAATTCTTGGTTTACAGTTTTTTTTTCTTTCAGCATTTTGAATATTTTGCCTTTTTGTCTTCTAACCCACAAAATTACTGATGAGAAATCTAATAATTTTATTGAGGATCCTTATATGTGAAAAGTCATTTTTTCTCTTGCTGCTTTAGGATTTTCACTTTCTCTTTAGTTTTCAAAAATCTGATTATAATATATATCCATGCAGTGCTTTTTGAGTTTCTCTTACAAGGAGTTTATTATTAAAGACTTCTCAAATCTTTTATGAATCCTTTCCTGGGCACGGATGGCCATTTTTAAATTTTCATCATATATACAGTTAGTTATTTTTGAATGTTCTAAACTTTAATGGCTAGATTCCAAAAGCGTGAAAAGAGATAAATAAAGAGAAGAAAAATAGTTAGAGGTTAGGGGAGTAACAACAGTGGAGGGAAGTGTGTCAATTACCACCATCTATTTCATTGATCAGCTCTATTATCAGAAGCAGTAATCAGTGATCAAAGCACAGATGTCCAACATGTGGAGAACAGGATCCTTTTGTCCACTGTGGCCCTCACAAGCTGTGTAAAGATTGCTCCAGCAATTGCTCCAACATGCACATGCTGCCAGCCACATGACTAAGGAGTGGGGGGAGGGGGTGGGTACATAATACTATTTTAACAACTAAAACTGACCAAAGTTAACCACATTCAATTTGGGAGCCTTTATCTGGAAAGTTGTAAACCTTCAGTAGACTTCACTCTTTCAAAATAGCTACATCAAAAATATTCTGCCAGTACAACTGTTGTCTAGGTAGGGAGACAGATTTCTACTGCTCCCTACTCTGCCTTATTTCCTTTATTAATTCTTATAAAATAAAATGATGAACTCAGGATATTTTCACATAAATGCAACATACCATGTTTTATGCAAAACAGTTTTACTTTTCCAAATAAAATAAACAGTTACAAGAGTGACACTGTTACATGTTTTCAGCAAAGATATTTAATAGCTTTCTGCACATGGCTAGCCAGTTGTCCCAACACCATTTATTAAACAGGGAATCCTTTCCCCATTGCTTGTTTTGGTCAGGTTTGTCAAAGATCAGATGGTTGTAGATGTGCGGTGTTGCCTCTGAGGCCTCTGTTCTATTCCAATGGTCTATATCTCTGTTTTGGTACCAGTACCAAGCTGTTTTGATTACTGTAGACTTGTAGTATAGTTTGAAGTCAGGTAGCATGATACTTCCAGCTTTGTTCTTTTTGCTTAGGATTGCCTTGGCTATGCAGGCTCTCTTTTGGTTCCATATGAAGTTTAAAGTGTTTTTTTTTTTCAGTTCTGTGAAGAGGGTCATAGGTAGCTTGATAGGAATAGTATTGAATCTATATATTACTTTGGGAAGTATGGCCATTTTCATGATATTAATTCTTCCTAACCATGAGCATGGAATATTTCTCCATCTGTTTGCATCCTCTCTTATTTCCTTGAGAAGTGGCTCATAGTTCTCCATGAAGAGGTCGTTTACATAATTTGTTAGTTGTATTCCTAGATATTTTATTCTCTTTGTATCATTTGTGAATGGGAGTTAGCTCTTGATTTGGTTCTCTTTTAGTGTATATTGGTGTATAGGAATGCTTGTGATTTCTGCACATTGATTTTGTATCCTGAGACTTTTCTGAAGTTGCTTATCAGTTTAAGGAGATTTTAGAGAAATTGACTCCAGATGGATTAAAGACTTAAACATAAGACCTAACACCATAAAAACCCTAGAGGAAAACCTAGGCAAAACCATTCAGGACATAGGCATAGGCAAGAACTTCATGAATAAAACACCAAAATCATTGCCAACAAATCCAAAATAGACAAATGAGGTCTAATTAAACTCTAGAGCTTCTGCACAGCAAAAGAAACAATCATTAGAGTGAACTGGCAACCAACAGAATGAGAAAAAATTTTTGCTATCTACCCGTCTGATGAAGGGCTAATATCCAGAAGCTACAAAGAACTAAAACAGATTTACAAGAAAAAAACAAACCCATTCAAAAGTGAACAAAGGACATGAACAGACATTTTTCAACAGAAGACATATATGAGGCCAACAAACATATGAAAAAATGTTCATCATCACTGGTCATTAGAGAAATGTAAATCAAATCCACATTGAAATACCACCTGACACCAGTTAGAATGGCAATCATTAAAAAATCTGGAGACAACAGATGCTGGAGAGGATGTGGAGAAAGAGGAACACTTTTACACTGTTGGTGGGGGTGTAAATTAGTTCAACCATTGTGGAAAACAGTGTGGCACTTCCTCAAGGACCTAGAAATGGAAATTCCATTTGACCCAGCAATCCCATTACTGGGTATATATCCAAAGGATTATAAATTGTTCTATTATAAAGACACATGCACACGTAGGTTCATTGCGGTACTGTTTACAATAGCAAAGCCCTGGAACCAACTGAAATGCCCATGTCCGATGATAGACTGGACAAGGAAAATGTGGCACAAACAAAACATGGAATACTATGCAGCCATAAAAAAACGATGAGTTTGTGTCCTTTGTAGTGACATGGATCAATCTGGAAACCATCATTCTCAGCAAACTGACACAAGAACAGAAAATCAAACACCACATGTTCTCACTCATAGGCGGGTGCTGAAAAATGAGAACGCATGGACACACGGAGGGGAGCATCACAAACTGGGGTTGGTTAGGCGGGACTAGGGGAGGGCCAGTGGGGTTAGGGAAGTTGAGGAGGGATAACATGGGGAGAAATGCCAGATACAGGTGACAGGGAGATGGCGGCAGCAAACCATGTGACGGGGGATGGCGGCAGCAAGCCACATTGCCGTGTATGTACCTATGCAACAATCTTGAAGGATCTGCACATGTAACCCAGAATCTAATGTACATTTATATATATATATATATATATATATACACACACACACACACACACACACATATATATATATATGAAATTACTGAATCAAAATTGAAATTATTTCACCTGATTATATTTTGCTAGAATTATAATAAATCACTTAGAAACAAGGTAAAAAAAAAAAAGGATATTTAATAGCTAGATTCTCATATGTGCTTCTGCATTCAATCTGTCCTATAATTATTTTGCTGAAGTTGTTGGAAAAATTCTGGCCTCCCAGCAAAAATATATTTGGAAAAGATAAAAGTGTTTTAATAGACTTTTCAAATAATTTAGAGTACGCTTCTTTGATATTATACCAAAACTTGATAAGTAATAAATTGTTAAAGGCTAGCAGAAAAGTAGAATGTAAAACTCAATCAATGGGCATTTTATACTCATACACAATTTTTTACTGCCAAAATACTGGTCTCCTGAGTTATTCAGCTCTACCAAATATCAACATATATGTTTATAAAATATTTAAAAATCATATTTGTTAATATCCCCTCTAATCACATCAGAAAAGGTTGTAAGTAGGATATAGCTATCATTCTCATGATGGTGGATAAGACTTTCCCAAAATTTGGAAATTTTTTGATAGTTTAAATTTTAACATTGGCAACAAATCCTGCTACCTGTTTCATTTGAAGTGACAGACCCAAAGTTCTCAATAAATTAGGAATCAATAGAATGTATCTCAAAATAATAAGAACAATTTATGACAGACCCACAGCCAATATCATACTAAATGGGCAAAAACGGTAAGCATTCCATTTGAAAACCGGCACAAGACAAGGATACCCTCTCTCACCACTCCTATTCAAAATAGTATTGGAAGTGCTGGCTAGGGCAATCAGGCAAGAAAATAAAGTGCATTTAATTAGGAAAAGATGAAGTCAAATTGTCTCTACTTGCAGATGACATGGGATTGTATATTTAGAAGACCCCATTGTCTCAGCCCAAAATCATTTTAAGCTGATAAGCAACTTCAGCAAAGACTCGGGATACTAAAGCAGTGTGCAAAAATCATAAGCATTCCTATATGCCGATAACAGACAAAGAGACAAATCATGAGTGAACTCCCATTCACAATTGCTACAAACAGAATAAAATATGTAGAAGTAAAACTAACAAGGGATGTGAAGGACCTCTTCAAGGAGAACTACAAACCACTGCTCAAGGAAATAAGAGAGGACACAAACAGATGGAAAAACATTCCATGCTCATGGTTAGGAAGAATAAATATAATGAAAATGACCATACTGCCCAAAGTAATTTATAGATTCAATACTATCCCCACCAAGCTACCACTGACTTTCTTCACAGACTTGGAAAAAACCAATATGGAAGCAAAAAAGAACCCACATAGCCAAGACAATCCTAAGCAAAAAAAAAAGAAAAGTTGGAGGCATCATGCTACCTTACTTCAAACTATACTACAAGGCTCCAGTAATCAAAACAGCAGAGACAAACCAATGGAACAGAACAGAAGCCTCAGAAATAATGCCACATATCTACAACCATCTGATATTTGATAATCCTGACAAAAACAAGCAATGGAGAAAGGATTCCCTATTTAATAATGGTGTTGGGAAACTGGCTACCCATATGCAGAAAGCTGAAACTGAGTCCCTTCCTTACACTTTATACAAAAATGGATTAAAGATTTAAACTAAGACGTATCACCATAAAAACCCTAGAGGAAAACATAGGTAATACCATTCAGGACATAGGCAAGGGCAAAGCTTTCATGACTAAAACACCAAATGCAATGGCAGCAAAAGCCAAAATAGACAAATGGGATCTAATTAAGCTAAAGTGCCTCTGCACAGCAAAAGAAACTATCATTAGAGTGAACCAGCAACCAACACAATGGGAAAAATTATTTGAATCTACCCTTCTGACAAAGGGCTAATATCCAGAATCTACAAAGAACTTAAACAAATTTACAAGAAAAAAACGAGCAACCCTATCAAAAAGTGGGCAAAGGATATGAACAGCCACTTCTCAAAAGTAGACATTTATGTAGCCAACAAATACATGAAAAAAAGCTCATCATCTCTGGTCGTTAAAGTAATGCATATCAAAGCCCCATTGAGATACTGTCTCATGCCAGTTAGAATGGCAATCATTAAAACATTAGGAGACAACAGATGCTGGAGAGGATGTGGAGAAATAGGATTGCTTTTACACTGTTGGTGGGAGTGTAAATTAGTTCAACCATTGTGGAAGACAGTGTGGCAATTCCTCAAGAATCTAGAAATAGAAACACCATTTAACCCAGCAATCCCATTACTGGGTTTATACCCAAAGGATTATAAATCATTCTATTATAAAGACACATGCACAAGTATATTTATTGTGGCACTATTCACAATAGCAAAGACTTGGAACCAACCCTAATCCCATCAATGATAGACTGGATAAAGAAAATGTGGCACACATACACCATGAAATACTATACAGCCATAAAAAAGGATGAGTTCATGTCCTTTGCAAAGACATGGATAAAGCTGGAAACCATTATTCTCAGCAAACCGACACAAGAACAGAAAAGCAAACACCACATGTTCTCACTTATAAGTGGTTGTTAAACAATGAGAACACATGGACACAGGGAGGGGAACATCACACACTAGGGCCTGTCAGCAGGTGGGGATTAGGTGAGGGATAGCAGGGGGTTGGGAGTAGGGGAGGGATAGCATTATGAGAAATACCTGATATAGATGACAGGGTGATAGATGCAGCAAACCACCATGGCACATGTATACCTATGTAACCTGCACATTCTGCATATGTACACCAAAACTTAAAGTATATAAAAAAGAAAATATCTACCCAAACCTAAGAATGCACAGCTGTAGCTTGAATGTCAGTTGTCCTTTCAAGTAAAACTCTGTTCCACAAAAAGTAGCAGCTACTTATATCACATCAAAAATGGTTCATGCTCCTCCTTGAGCCAATCATCTTACTCCAGCTTTAGGACTTTTGACCTTACCCTGGAGTAAAAACAAAAGTCCTATGGCAGAAATACTTTATGCATTACTCCCCTTTTCATCATACATATTATTAAAAAGGAATATAATTCATAATTTGTGATTTAATAAAATTAATGTTACCAAGTATATTTTTAAATTTTTTAGAGCGGTAATACTATATTTAATACAGTTGGTGCCACTGTTTTCATCACACGAAGCCATCAGTAGTTTTATCCACCATTATCCTTGACAATAAGTGCACATATAAACACAGTGAAAAAGTCAAATAACATTTAAATAACCCGCAGATCACACTATGAGAATTGAAGCTCTCTACTAATTTGTCTGGTAGCTCTGTTTACCTGATAATTACAGCAAGGCTCATCTGGACAGATGGTCCTCGGAAGTCTACATGTGATGCAGGATTTTATTACAGGGAATGTAGTCCTACTTTAACATTTGATATTAATTATATCATTGAAGTTCTGTTATTGAGAAGCTAAAAGACCTGCATGCCTAAAGTAAGGTGACCATCACCACAAATTATAGATCTCTTGCTTGATGCACAATGACACATTTTTAAAATTTACCAAAATATTTAAATTTTTAGAATAGCAGGATCTATTTCCTCACTTCTTTGCCATCAGCTTTATGCTGATGATAAAATCTAGCAATAGTTCTTAATATAGCATTGACAGAAATTGATTCACCAATTTGGTATTTTGGGTTTTGTTTATTTGATGGTGGGGATTGTTATTTGGTTTTATGTTTGCTTGAATCATTTTACCAAGGTTTTTTCCAACAGTAGAATTGATACTGACTGTATCTGTGTATATGAAAAATACTTCCACCTTTGAATTAATTCTTATAGCATTTTCTATCTGTATTTTACAGTCACCTACATTTAATTCACCTGTGTTCATAATAATTAGATAGAATATACCTCAGGCACAAAAATTTTATCATCACATATTTGTTTATGTCTTGTGCCCAAAATATAAAGGTTGATTTTTTCATTCAGGTAGAATAGACAGGTATCAATGTAATATGACATTAAGAACAGCTAAATCAGTTATTCTACGTCTAGTTTCTCCCCTACAGAAGCAATCATGTATAATCTAATGACTCTGAATAGCCCTATTAGAAATAGAACATTGCAAAACATGGAAATGGATGCTTAAAAAGGTAATAATTGAGATAGAATATGAATACTTGTAAGTCAGCAAAAAGAATGAAATACATCTGTGTGCATCAATATGGATACTTTTTAAAAAAATACTGTGTTGTAAAAAAAAAAATAGCTACAAGAAACACCCCCTTTACATACACCTTTAAAGCTACCTTTTATCCAAGCACCATCTTGCCCTTTATTACACATTCTCAAGTTTGTCCATATAAGGATAACTACTCTGGACTAAGTTTTATGTTACCCTGCCATCCTCTTTTAAATAATTGCTGTTTCAGGAAGAATGTGTTATGGTAATGAGCAGAAGTATTTAAACACAAGAAAATTGATTCAGAAACCAGAGGAGAAAGCACCAGAGATCATTTTTCAATTTTATCCCCCACAAATCATCTCAAAATGTGATTAGAATCACTAAATTGGACACTATTTGCTTTCAAAAGGGAGTAAGTCCTAAAGCATACAACTTGTTTTTATACATTTGTATACACAAACATGCATTTTAATGTTTGTATGCATATATGTATTTGGCTACACTTTAAATATTAGGAATAAAGTGACTAGTTTTGTGAAGTCATAATTTTCCAAAATGAATTGAGCCTTTATTCTGTGTGCAAATTCTGTCCTTCCCATTTCATGAGGAAATTTAAGATTAAATGCAGAGTTTTTGTTATAGTCTCTGCTTACATTTTTAAAGTAAAGTGACATTTTGATATTATTAACAGTCTGATTCTAAAGCTTAGAACCAATCCTACAGAACTGTAAGGAAGAACAATGGTGCGGGAACCATACATTGCATGCTGGTTGTGCTACTTATTTCCTATGTGACTTCATGGTTTCTTCATCTATAAATGGTGATGATGGAAATAATATTGGCCACAGAGTATTGCATGATTTGATGTTCATTTTTCTCAGTCCTCAAAATGGGGCCAAATATATAGCATACAGGTTATCATTCCAAGTTATTGTTACTGTAATTGTTGCTATTTATCATTTTTAATGATAAATCACTTATTTTATCATTTATCATTAAAAATATTTTATCACTTTATCATTTTATCATTTATCATTGTTTCTTCTCAACATGAAAATCAATATAGTCCCTTTTCCTGAATTTTTCCAAAAAGAAACTCCCCTCCCACAAAATTTGGTTGGGGAAGGGTCAGGAAGAAGGGCTCAGATATTTCAAAAAACAGCACAACAAAGCACAGATGTAAAAATATATATATATCAGCTATCCTTGGTCTTAGAAATACCTTGACTACTCTTACCTCAAATCTTAAAGATCTGCTCTTGGACTCAGCCCCAACCTTATTCCAGGTTCTGTGCCCTCCCCATAATCTGTCCTCAACTCATTATTCCAGAAACCCTTAACCCCTTGCTCTCTAGCAACTTAATTTATTTTCCTTTATCATAGGAACAAGAACAATTAACTTTCATAATATTGTTTTTTAAACTTTTGGACCATGCCCGAGGACTAATCTTTTCACTATTAAATGTTCTAACATAGTATTTCACAAACTAAAGGCTATTTCCAAAAGTGATTTAAGATGTTTCTCCATGTTACACAGATTGAATCACAACACATGGTTAATATGCTGCAACTCCAGAAGGATTGCCTCTACCATGTTACACAGATGGGAACTAGAGAGCTTAACTGTTGGTTTTATGGAAGTGGGTTTGAGTTAAGCTGTTGTATTTCTATGGAGAGGACTTAAAAGTCAGATACACCAAGTTTCAAAGTTCAGCTATGTTGCTTACTATTGACGTAACCTTAGGAAAATTATTTAACCTCTCTGTACTTCAGTTTTCTTACCAACAAAGTGGAGACAGTAATATTGGTAATCATAGGGTTGACATAAGGAATAAATAAAATTATGTATAAGCCATGCATTTAGCACAATGTCTGGACACAGGAATTATTTCAATTTTGTTCACATATAATCAGCCATCTTCACATATGTTTGACAATATTCCCAATAAATTTACAAGAATAATTTTCTAAGAAGAGTAAAACTTTTCATAAGAAATCCAAAATTCCTACCTTCACTGTTTAAAGTATGTACTTTTTTATTTCATTAAAGAAAGTGAGAATACACTAAAAAAAAAAATAAAAAGAAATAGATACAAAGATACTTAAGAGCAGAGTACAAATACAAAATTCATAGATTTTTGTTATGTATTGTATTTATTTCTATTCCAATTTGACTTTTTAATTTTGCATGTTTTTAAATGAAATATAGTTTCACTTCCCTGCACTGTAGAAGTTTCCAGTGTTCTATTCCTGTCTTATTTAAATCTTTGTGCATTGTATGTTTTCCTTGACAATTGAAAGCTATCAATATTTATATTTTAAAATCTATTTTAATACTTGGGGAATGAAACATTCAAGAAAATGAAACTATTTTTATTTTTGTAATTAAATAGTTAGCCTTTACTTATACAAATATAATCCTATATGAACTAATTTGAAATGAACCATTTTCAGATATTACTATTTAAGAATACATATTTTATCATAAAAATAAAACAATTTTTCATTTTGTAATAATAGCATTCATGATAATGTTCATGATTAGCAACAGCCCTGTTAAAACAATTGCATATATTTAAAACTGTAGTGACACTGATAAGAGCCATATCCTCCAGTGCCCTCAGGTATCTGTATATTGTACTACCCACATATATAATATATATATATATACACACACACATATACACATGTATATGTACATACGTATACATGTATATGTATATACGTATACATGTATATGTGTATATGTATATACATACACACACGTATATTATTTTCAGTATCTGCTTTGGGTATTATCAGATGGCAGTCTTTCAAATACTTATCATGGCCTTCTGAATAAAAGTTAAATTCTCTACTAGCTTTGCAACAGAAGAGCTTATACACCCCCTCCATAATATACAATTGTCCCCTAGAAGTAGTTGCCAGCCAATGATAATTTGGCTCAGTCTCCTCCATCCCTCTTGCATCTAGGTGGGGCTACAGAGCTAGTCCTCATCAGTTGAATGCCAACTAAAGTGTGTGACTTTTGGCTTATGTTTACTAAATGCATTTGCTGCCACTGAGGATGAGAAAGACTTCAAGGACACAGGTTATGATTGAAGCTTCTGAAGTTAAGAAAGCTATTTCTAGAGTCTCCCCCCAAGCAAAGAATTAAGAAGTTATAATGCTAGAAGTAACACAGGCTCATAAAGATATGTTAGTGAAATAGAAGAGCCAGCTGTACCAAAGACCAAATCAAAGGTTGCTCCATTTCCTCCAAGTATATTGTTCATATCACCTCAGGCATCTATCATTACTTTGAGAGGTAAAGGTATAAAAGGAAAAAAAAAATAAAGAAATAGAACCAGCTTTAGAATTACGCCAAAGAAAGAATATTATGTGTTGTTATTAACATGTATCAGACTAGATGCAAATAAATCAGTGCTTCCTACATTTTGAGACAAGTATGATTTCAAGAAAACCACAAACCTAAGTCAAAAAAGCCTGTAACTATAAAAGGACACCTAGGCCCCCAAATTTATACTAACATGTAAATATTTACAGTATGTGAAAGCTCTGCATTCTCCAAGGAGTTTATACTGCCCCAAAACTCTCTTCAGATATGCCTGGAGGCCAGGTGCACCTAGGGCCAGGTGCAATGGATGAGAAAGTTACTCCCCAAGAGAATCAGCCTAATAAAAAAGCTTTATAGTATAATGCAGAGGTGCACAGCATTATACTACCATTATAATATCATCATTATATTATCTATTATAGTGTAATGCTTTGCACCTCTGCATTATGCTGTAGTAATGAATTAGTCACTTTTTATTATTGCTATGCAGTCCTGTTCCTCCATTTCTGTATGGGAATTTTGTGCAGCTATCCTCTCCCTGCTCCGCCTGTTTATCTCAAGGGTGGTGGAAGAATTGTCTTTTACTTTGTGGTTCTGCAGACCTAAAAAAGCCACAGCCATATGGAGGGAATTGGACATCACCCAGAAATCATTGACACTGATCTGGATGCAGTAACTGGATGAGATTGCCTGCTATATCTTTTGGGAAGGGGCTGGATACATTCTGTATGAGAGAAAGGGAAAATGCATGGATATTTAGTGGCCAGAGGAGCAGCCTGAAGGACATACATCTAGCTGTCCACCAAAGCTATGTGGAGCTTTCGCTAAAGGCAGCGGTTCAGACAGTGGAAACCTTTTCTAGTCTTCTTACCTCTAAGTCAGAGGTCACCAAACTGCAGCCACAAGCTAAATTCAGTCTACCACCTGTCTTTGCAAAGCTTGAGAAACAATATTTTTAAAATTTTTAAATGTTTGGAAAAATAAGAGTAATATTTTTTGACACTTGAAAATCACATGAAATTTAAATTTCAGCATCTATAAATAAAGTTCTACTGTAACATAGCCACCCTAAGTCATTTACATATCATCTATTGTTGCTTTCAGCTTA
Source organism: Sapajus apella (assembly GCF_009761245.1). Taxonomy (NCBI): domain Eukaryota; kingdom Metazoa; phylum Chordata; class Mammalia; order Primates; family Cebidae; genus Sapajus; species Sapajus apella. The sequence continues at coordinate 18,458,661 of NW_022436981.1, read as the reverse complement.
CAACCACAGTTGAGTAGTTTTAACAAAAATGTCTGACCCACAAAGCCTAAAACATTTACTATTTGGCTCTTTATGGGAAAAGTTTGTCAATATCTTGTGTAAGAACATAGGACATAGGCCAGGCACGGTAGCCCAGCAGTTTGGAAGGCCGATGCAGGTGGATCACAAGGTCAGAAGTTTGAGACCAGTCTGGCCAATAGTGAAACCCCGTCTTTACTAAAAATACATAAACTTAGCCAGGTGTGGTGGTGTGTGCCTATAATCCCAGCTACTAGGGAGACTGAGGCAGGAGAACCACCTGAACCTGGGAGGTGGAGGTTGCAGTGCGCCGAGATCACACCACTGCACTTCAGCTCTGGTGTCAGTGTAAGATTCTGTCTCAAAAAAAAAGAAAGAAAGAAAAGAAAAAGGAAAAGGAGAACATAGAACACAGACCTAGTTCTCAACAATGAAATATGAGGAGAAATGAATTATTCCATTTATGACTCAACATATGAGAGATGAATGATTCTTTGGACTCTCTATGTTCCCTATTCTTCCTCACTCACCTTCTGGCTGGAGGAAGAGGATTCTAAGGCCCTCCCCAAAAATTTTATCATAGGATGGAAGTTTCCTAAAATCCTATCTGTTTTCTCAGTCCCGTTGAATATAATCACCAGCATTAGAATGCTAAGTTAGCTAAAATTAATAAGTTAGGCTACTAAAATTTGGTGATATATTTGTTATATCAGTGAAGATTATACAAACTAAGGTACAGATAAATAAAGTCCCTGTCATTAAGGAACTCACAGTATACTGGGGGGGGGGAAGAACACATACACAGATAATTATAATAGAAAAGGGAGTTACAAACACTTCCTTGGTTGACATAACAATGCCTGTGATTGATGGACAGATATCAATAAACACAGCAGAAGACAATTAGTACGGTATGGCTGAGTAGTGCAGTCACCTGTACTGATCTCATTCCTCTCAGAGAGACAACTTCCTTGGCCTTTACATCCCAAAGAAAGCCTTCCGCTACAACAGACACTACTTGGTACAGTAGTTAGTGTCTTTGTTTCTTAGATAATTGTTTATGATCATTACCAAACCTTCTCACCTTTTCTACAGACATTGCCAATTTGACTGCCTACTTACCAGGCATATGTACTTGTTATACCTCAAAGAATTCTGTGCACTTACTAAGGCACTACATAAAACAAAATTCAAATTTCTAAGAGTACCATACTCTTCAGCCTCAGCTAGAAATTACCTAAGTTTGCCAATGGTTTATTCCTGTAGCATTCATTCATTTATTCAGTAAATATGTATTGACCTTTTACTACTACTGATGTCAGATTATCTTCTAGATACTGAGATATAAAGACAAACAAAACAGTTCCACTTTGTTCCTCATAAAGCATATATTTGTGTAGTTACTTTCAGGGAGTGGGTTTGGGAGGGAGAAAATACCCAAAACCCAGCACAAAACAGGCATAACAGAATCAGAAACCAAATCACTATACCTGGCCTTCCTCCTTCAGGGTCTGAAATACCTTTCAAGTGTTTGGGAGAGGTAGAGCATTCCCATATGATGAGAACTCCTGCCATTGTGGGAAATTGGTGAGATAATATCCTATCATTTGAATTTGCTGGGATATGGGATACAACAAAAGAAAGCAAAAGCAAGGGTCACTCTTGTAGTGGATATATGAGAGATTTTTTGTTGCCCAAAGGAAGGTCACCTTTCTCAGGCTGAAAAAGTGTGGGCATGCTTTGTAAACGAAGGAATGCCTGAATTTTGTTCAAAATGGGAGTTTACCAGAATGGGAAAGAGAAAAGCATTCTAGATAAGGAGCTCAAGATTTTTAAATATTGCAATGTTTTTGGTGTTGCAGGAGCATAAAAATTAAGTTGGGAAGTCATGATTGATAAGCCTGAAAACTTAAGCTCAGAACAGATAATGAAGCCTTGGTGGGTTAAAGAGCTTGGAGCTGCTGAAACTCAGGGTCATGTTAAGATACGCATTTGAGATGAGTCACCCGAATCACTTTATGTAGATGTGGAGCCTAAAAGTGAAGAAACGAGACTGGAATTAGGAAAACCAGATAGGAGGCTTTTTGAATAAGAAAAAAATGAGTGCCTGAAACAAGTCAGTGTTAGCAAAAATAGAGAGGAATGATGCATCTGCTCTTTAGAAGGAAATATGGCTAGATTTAGCAACTATGTTTCTAGCAGATTGAGGAAGAAAAGGAGGCAAGAATGACTCCTAGAATTTTTACTTCAGTTTCAGGGCAAAAGTGGATAACATCAGCAGATATCACCGAAACAAGAGCAAATTTTTATGGTGTTTCAGCCTCGATTCTTCCTGTGCTACTATATATTTTATTTAAAAATGCAATCATGTGGAACACAAGAGAGAGAAAAGGAGAATAAAGTAGAAAGGACAGAGAGCTGTATGAGGATTTGTTGTCAGGCCAGATGCTACCTGGTAGTAAGTTGGACCAATGATTTAGTCTCACTGGACTCTCTTGTTGAAGTCCATGTAAGTGACTGCCTCTGGAAAAAGTTGCTCAAAGCGAAGAAAGAAAAAGATTTTGCTCAGCAGCAGGACAGCTGGAAGGAGTGGTCTGAGTCTCTAGAAACTGGTGAGGCAAAGAGGATCTTGATTCATATGTGTAAATCATACAATTCCATATTTGATATGCAGAATTTGAACTCTTGTGGGAATAAGCACCCAGGTAAAGATGTCCAGCAGGCTGATTTATATTAAAAGAGTCTGTCACTCAGTATCTGATATGAATTAAAAAGAGAAGTTTGAGAACATTAAATATAAAAGCAGCAGGAAAAACATTAAAGTTAGCAAAAAGACACCCAAGGAAAGTGTGCAGAGTGAGAAGAGCAGTGATCAAGTACAAAGACCCAACAAACATCTATTTCTTTTTACAGTTGTCAGTCCCTGAAATGCATCAAAGAACTGGCTTTCCAAAGTGTCATTTACTGTCTGTTCCCAAACCCCTTTTGCAAATGAGTTTTATATATCAGTGACAATGGTGTTCTTCACAGGTGTTCCATTTACTTGTAATGTTTCGTAATTCATTTCTCTCACTTAGGTACATATCAGTTCACTTTCATACTCATTCAAAAATTTGTAATAGAGATCCTGCTAAGTGGGGCTCAAAGCTGAGCTTCCCAGACTTTGTCGTTATCTCCATAAGGTTACTTCATATCAGCCCTGGAGACGCCAAAAGTTCTCTATGAGCAAAGCCACAAAAATATGATACTCTTTAAGGTCTATTGTTAACCATGAGATGTGTTTTGTCAAGATCTAGAGGACCATGAAGACATATTGCTTCTTTTAAATAAAGTGATGTCACAACATGCACTCTAACAACAGAGGATGGTATTTTGAAGAATTACGCTCACTGCTGGTGGTGGCACCATCTCATTACATCTGAGAAGAACCAGCTCCTTCACGTTGATCCTTTGCTGACATTTGCAAAGTGGAGAACTTTCCAAGGCCATGTGTGTGTTAGCCACTTGCTACATTTAATGATGAGTCTGCTGAGATATTAATTGATTTCATTTACTGCTTTGGTTAGCAAGAATATGCTATGCAGTATTCAATCCTTTTCATTATATGTGTATTTTGCACTCAATATTAAATTTTTAATAACATTTCAGATAAAATCCCAAGCATTAAACATAGCATCATTTTAAAATTTTATAAAAACTTTATATGTGTGAAAATAAAGACATGCAAAATCATAGAACATAACATGATTACTGGCTGAATGGTATGTGAATTATTTTGTGACTGATGCTGGAAAACAATTATATACTCTTTTTGGCTGTTATTGGAGAGTAGCTAAAGGCAGTGACTTAATTAAGGCAAAAAGAGTGAAAGGCATCTGGCTTTTTAAGGTTACTTTTGATGTATACAGTTTTAACTTCTAATAAACAATTGAGCTTTAGCACTAACCTTTGTTATTTCAGTTATTTTAAAATGAAAATAAAGGTTGGAGTTTTTGTTTTTACATATAAATTATTCACATCTCACCAGGCTTCCAACATTTCTAGATTTGGCACTGAAAAGTTCAATTTTATTAAGATCATTATTGTACCAGATGTGTTACTATAAAATAAAGTACAGAAAATTAAAATGTATATTCTAGACCTATCTAAAAGGAGAATTCACTCACTAAAGACAAACTGATAGTTTGCTTGATTTAATCAGTCAAGCCTATATAAGTATGAAAGTACTAAAAATGTCAAATTAGATTGTCTTATTCCCTAAAAGAATAAAGTGATAATATTCAAAAATATTAAGCTTTTCTTTTATACTTCTATATCTTGAGACATAGAGCAAGTTAAAGGAAATCTACCTTGACAGTGTGATGGACAAGATGATTTAAGTTTCCATTTTCCAATTCAAATTACTCCTATTCATACATAATATCTTTTTCTATTTTGAAGATTCTGCAATATCTGTGCAAAGCAGGGCAGCTAAAGGTGATCTCATTAAGGATATCACTGCCTTTGGCACATGTGAATATTATGACATAAATATATCTATTGGTTTACCTTTCTAATGTAAACTATATTTATATTTAACAAACTCTCAATTGACTCTGGAAGAATTATTTAAAGTGCAGACAATTTACAGGAAATGAAAACCAGGTACCACTGTATTAATTGTGTCATATTGCCTATTTGTTAGAGGAATGTGTTAAAATCCTTCAGCATTTAAGGTTTAAACTCTTTCAACTTTTTTTTGGCCTCAGGTTACAATTCATGTTCTTTGGCAAAACCTGTAAGTTTCTTCTCGGTCATCCCTGACTACTCCAGGTCCTGATTTAGAGTAGTTTTAAAGGCAGGACATGTGAGATGCTGGTGGGGTTTCCTGGGTATATGAGCTTTGAATCTCAATTTGAGAAAGGAAACTCACCGATGCTTCAAGCCCACTATATTGCCAGCACTATGCTAAATTCTTTCTTGCTTGCTTAAATAATGTATGTGACATATCCTATTATTTGTCCATTTTACAGATGAGAAAGCTGGACAAAAAAGGCTTAGAAGCTGATATGGTTTGGCTCTGTGTCTCCACCCAAATCTCATCTTGAATTGTACTCCCCTAATTCCCACCTGTTATGGAAGAGACCTAGCGGGAGACAATTGGAATCATGGGGGCGGTTCCCCATACTGTTTTCATGGTAGTGAATAAGTCTCATGAGATCTGATGGGTTTATCAGGGCTTTCCGATTCTGCATCTTCCTCATTTTCTCTTGCCTCTGTCATGTAAGAAGCACCTTTTTCCTCTTGTTATGATTCTGAAGCCTCACCAGCCATGTGGAACTGCAAGTCCAATTAAACCTCTTTTTCTTTTCAGTCTCAGATATGTCTTATTAGCAGCATGAAAACGGACTAATACAGTAAATGGTACAGTAGAGTGGGGTGCTGCTGAAAAGATACCTGAAAATGTGGAAGAAACTTTGGAACTGGGCATCAGGCAGAGGTTGGAACAGTTTGGAGGGCTCAGAAGAAGATAGAAAAATGTGGGAAAGTTTGGAACTTCCTAGATATTGGCGAATGACTTTAACAAAAATGCTGATAATGGTATGGACAATGAAATCCATTTTAAAGTGGTCTCAGATGGAGAGGAGGAGCTTGTTGGGAACTGGAGCAAGGGTGACCCTTGTTATGTTTCAGAAAAGAGCCTGGCGGCATTTTGCCCCTCCCCTAGAGATTTGTGTAACTTTCAACTTGAGAGAGATGATTTAGGGTATCTGGCAAAAGAAACTTCTAAGCAGCAAAGCATTAAAGAGGTGACTTGGGTGTTGTTAAAGGCATTCAGTTTTAAAAGGGAAGCATAGCATAAAAGTTCAGAAAATTTGCACCCTGACAATGGGATAGAAAAGAAAATCCCATTTTCAGAGAAGAAATTCAAGCTGGCTGCAGATATTTGCATAAGTAACAAGGAGCCAAGGAGCCAAATATTAATCTCCAAGACAGTGGGGAAAGTATCTTCAGTACATGTCAGAGATCTTTGTGGTAGCTTCTACTATCACAGGCCCAGAGGTCTAATAGGAAAAAATGGTTTCAGGGGCAGGGCCCAAGGTCTCCATGCTGTGTGCAGTGTAGGGACTTGTTGCCCTGCATCCCTGCTGCTTCAGCCATGGCTGAAAGGGGCCAAAATAGAGCTTGGGCCATGGCTTCACGGGGCGCAAACCTCAGACCTTGGCAGCTTTCTGGTTGTGTTGAGCCTCTGGGTGCACAGAAGTAAAGATTTGGAATTTGGGAACCTCTGCCTAGATTTCAGGAGATGTATGGAAATGCCTGGATATCCAGGCAGAAGTTTGCTGTGGTGGTGGGGGGGATATCATCAAGAACCTCTTCTAGGGCAGTGAAGAAGGGAAATGTGGTGTTGGAGCCCCCACACTGAGTCCCTATGGGGATACCACCTAGTGGAGCTGTGGTAAGAGGGCCACCATCCTCCAGACCCCAGAATGGTAGAACCACCTAGAGCCTACACCTGTAGACATTCAACACCAGCCCATGAAAGCAGCCAGAAGGGAGGCTTTACCCTGTAAAGCCACAGGGGCAGAGCAGCCCAAGATTGTGAACCCACCTCTTGAATCAGCATGACCTGGATGTGAGATCTGGAATCAAAGATCATTTGGTAGCTTTAAAGTTTGACTGTCCCACTGGACTTTGGACTTTAATGGGCTCTGTAACCCCTTTGCTTTGGCCAGTTTCTCCATTTGGAATTGCTGTATTTACCAAATACCTGTACCCCCATTGTATCTAGGAAGTAACTAGCTTGTTTTTGATTTTACAGGCTCATAGGCAGAAGGGACTTGCCTTATCTCAGATGAGACTTTAGACTGTGGACTTTTGAGTTAATGCTGAAACAAGTTAAGACTTTGGGGGACTGTTGGGAAGGCATGATTGGTTTTGAAATGTCAGGACATGAGATTTGGAAGAGCCAGGGTCAGAATGATATGGTTTGACTCTGTGTCCCCTCACAAATCTCATCATTAATTGAACTTCCGTCATTCCCATGTGTTGTGGGAGGGACTTTGTGGGAGATAACTTGAAACATGGGGGCAGTTTCCTTCATACTGTTCTTGTGGTAGCAGATAAACCTCATGAGATCTGATGGTTTTATCAGGGGATTCTGCTTCTGCATCTTCCTCATTTTCTTTTGCCCCCACCATGTAAGAAGTGCCTTTCACTGCCTACCATGATTCTGAGGCCTCCCAGCCATGTAGAACTGTAAGTCCAATTAAACCTCTTCTTCTTCCCAGTCTCAAATATGCCTTTATCAGCAGCATGAAAATGGACAAATACAAAAGCATATCGAAAAGCATACCCCTGTCATAAAGTAGAAATAGGATGTCACTCCAGCTTGTGAGTTCCTGCTAATAGACTAGAGATGAAAAAATGTGTGTTCACCTCTTACCAGGCAGATTTGTCATTCATTTATTTACTCAGTCAGTCATCTATTCATTCATTCTATAATCCTTTAGAGTAGACCCTACGTGTCCAGTCTTGTTCTAGGCTTTGAGAATACAGTGTGAACCAATTGAAATCTCTGCCATCACAGAGCTAATATGTTAGCATAGAAGACAAGCTACAAACTAATAAATTAACAATTATATATTCTAACTTTTAGAGTTAAGGGATACATAAAAGGCAAAGTAAGGAATCAGAACATAATGATTCTGACCTGACTAATTAACTACTTTAGTTACATGGGGCAAGAAAGGCATCTCTGAAGAGCTGGTGCTTTTAAAAAATGTTGAGTCATAAGAGGATTTGACCAGGACAATATTTGGGGAATATTTCAGGCAAAGAAACCAGATAACATAAAAGTACTCAAGTGAAAATGAAGATTGTATATTCCTGTAACACTGTCATTGGAGCTAAAGTGGACATGGACAATATAGTACAATATTAGATCAGAAAGCTTCCTAGGGAATTTATAGCCCACATTAAAGACTTTAAATTTCAATTTCAGAGTAACTGGGAATAGAGTTTTGAGCAGTGATGAGACATGATGTAATATATATGTTAAATTTATGTGATTCTGGCTGCTGTCTGGTAAACTATGAGACAGAACTGAAGTTAGGGAAATAGTTTTCATAAGCATGAAACAAGGAGAATTCATCAGATTTGTGATACATTTGGAATGCAGAAACAATAGACTTTCTAGAGGATTGAATGCTAGCAGAGTAATTTGAAAGAATGTTTTCTCTCAGTAGTTTGGGCATAGATGGCAGTGTCTTGACCACTTAGTGTGCTATTCCAGTTGTTATGGTCTATGGTAAAATTGCCCTAAAATGGGACTGCTGTGAAGCAATAATTAATTATACCTAAGAAATCTGTGGACCATAAATTCCAACAAAACACAACAAGAATAGTTTGTTTCTCCCCCAGAACATTTAGGAAAAAACTTGGCTGGAAGACTTGAAGCCTGTCAGCTGGAGTAATCTAAAGACACATTCACTCACATATCCAGAGATTGATTCTAAGTTAATTCTAAGCTACTTTGTTAGATTAGAACTAATACCAGTTCTGAGAATTAAATGATTTGATTATATTTCACTCCTGAGAGGGCTTTGTTTTCACTTTCCTTCCAACGCTAGACTTCTGTAAGAATACACAAAAGGTTTACTCTAATTTGAAAGCATCAGACAAAGAAAAGGGAACTTATTGTAGAACTGTTACTTGGATATCTATGTTAAACCCTATCCCAAAATCTTTGCAGCTAAGAATGATTATTATTTTATCACCCCCAGAATCAAGGTATATAGCTGAACAATTCCAATCTCAAATTGTCTTTCTACTGACTGCTTAAAATAAATTGATGGGCCAGTTTATATGATGATTCCATTTATTTTTTTCATACGGCTTACTGTTGCTTTTCAGCAGTGACTGTTTGTATGTCTACCCAGACACCAGGATAGACACCTACCTTGCAATTAGAACCTCCACCATCACATGTAATCATAGTCAATGTATTCTCTCACCACTCTGCCGTTTATGCAGTCAGTAAGTTCCATCAATTTTATCTCCTAAAACTGCCTCAAAAATTTCCCCTCTACTCCACATTCAAGGCCAGTGCCTTAGTTCAGGATTATTGCAAAAACTCTCCAAACAACCTTCTTACCTTCTATATTTGCTCTCCGGAATCTTTTCCTTCTTTTTTTTAATACATTGCTACTAAAGCAAGTCATTTACATTGAACGTGAGGCCATAAATGCACAGTGATTAATATGAAAAGTTCAAATTATTTTTATGGTGGTGCATTATGCCTTTTATGATCTATCTGTGGACTAGAAATGACAGATATTACCCTAGTCTAAATAGAATTTCAATTCCTTACTTAAAAGATTTTCAGCCATTGAAAGTCACCTCTGGTTTGAAAATGTCAAGTTAACGTTTATCAGTGCTTTAACAGTCAGTGATAATTGAGCTAAACTTGAACGTAGATTGAAAAAATTATATCGGTCTTTACTATAAATACTTGCATATCCTGATTTGGGCTTTAATTAAATTTACAGATTTGTTAGGCATTCATGATCCACATATAATAGTTTAAATGATGCAATTCATTTCTAAGGTACTTCTTTTAATATGCTTTTGAAATATATAAGACTGCTGATTTTTAACTTCTAGACTTGACTCTCACATTGGCACTACTAATTTCTCGCAGTTTAATAAGATACAAGTGATTACTTTTGAGATTATTTTGAGCTGCTATATTTTTGAGATTTTTTGAAAGATGTGTTAAGTCATAGATAAAATTTACATAATAATCAGAAGCCTTCTGATCAGAGATTAGCTGACTATAACAATGTCGAAGCCAATTGAAGGATTGCAGTGTCCAAGAATTAAGTATGTCAAATTGTGTTTATATTTTGAATTTTAGGGCAGAATGACTTAAATAATGCCTCAGCAGTAACATATATTGTCCTTCATGAGCCCTTGACTGGAAAAGTTAATAAAAATACTCCTATCTACAACCATAGTTAGTTGCTGCAGAAAGACAGATACTCTTACCAACAAAGGAGACATTCATTTCCAAAAGCTGCATATAAATATTTTACACAGTTACCTAATTTTCTCAAAGTTTAAATTGATTATAAATAGTTTGTGTGCTTTTTCTGTATCTGAAACCTGCAGAACTCCTTAATGAAATCTTGCTTAAGCCTTCATCAATAAACCAAACTTGATGCACAGTACAGCAGTGCCCCCTGGAGTTAGATGACTTTACAAATTGGCATTTTCTAGCTGTTTTATTTGATTAGAATTTCAAAAGCAGTTATTAATTTTCTCAGGTTTCATTTCTTGCAATCTAGAGAATAATGCAATGATACCTAGAGAATCATATTCACGGGGTTTTATTTTACTTTAAATGCCTTTCCATAGATCTGTCGTATACAGTGTTGTGTACAAATAGAACCATCTATATAAATTTACAGTGGAGTGTTTCTTTAGCACATGATTTAGATTTGTTTTCTTCATTTGCATTTATGAATGAAGTCACACATCCACAGGTTTGACTCAAACAGCCTTAGATACATGTATAATATTTGCATAGTCTAGAAATCATGAGAATAATCGAATTTTTGAGCTGGAAAATACCTCAGAGATCATCTACTAACACACTCATTTCTTATCTAGATGAAGTTAAGTCACCTGCCTGCAGTCACACAATCTGGTTCATGATGAAGCCAAAGCAGTGTATTTGTTCATGGGATGATCAGTAACTAAAAATGCAAATGCCAGTGTTACACTAGATAATACATTTATTTATATCTATAATGATATATACATTCCTATTTACTTGATATTTTTATTATTTGAGAATAAATTTTTACATTTCTACCAACAGCTATGTTATTTACAATAACTTATTTATATGTGAGAGAGCAACAGTGCGATTTGTATGACTTGACTTCTGTACTAAAAACACGACATAATGGGAAACAACTGATAATCTTTTCTTTCTCTGCATACTGCTGTGTCCAGTGAATCATGCCCTAGTTTCTGGAGCTCCAAAGAAATAAAGAACCAAAGCAAGATAGTGATTAAATCCAGGCCACATCAGCCTTAATTATTTAATTTGATGCAGTTGCAGAAACACGAACTGCATTCTAAAATATGTGACTCTTAAAACTTGATATAGGAGTACAAGCTGCTCAGATTGTAGAGAAAGCACGAATAAAGAGAAGAAAGAAAAGAGACAAAAGAACAAAAGAGGAAAAAGGAACAACAGGCTGCTTGCTTCTCTGTGTGGTGGGAGACTGTAATTTGAATATACTAAAGGACAAAAATACTTCTCCTTAGTATTCTTACTCCTAAGGATAAAATATAGCTGGAAAAATAAACTATCCATTCCTCCAAGTCCTGCCAGTTGCTACAGTAATGTGCATCTGGAAGTCAGATACTTCCAAGATGTAGGAAATGAAGCTGAGAACCACGTCCCTGCTGTCTTTCCTAAGGCAACAGCCAACATTTGCACCTTACCCTTACAAGTGGATAGAAAAGTCTCTAGAGAGGTATGGGAAGTAGCTATAGTAAACAGGAATGTGGTCATGGACTTTATTCCTCAACTCTGACTGACTATAAATTTTGTGCCACCAAAAAAAAAAAAAAAAAAAAAGAGGAGATCCTTCAGGCTGATATAAGCTTCATGCTTGTGTTAAAATGCTACCTGTCCCTTTGGAAAGCCAAAATGTATGTATTACAAATATTCTTCTTGCCGAGTAAAAACAGCAGATTTTTTCATAAAATCATCTCGTTATTAATGTTTCTTTCAGTGTATTTAAAGCAAAAGCTAACAGATGTATATAAAGTCATAAAAAGTACTCTTTTTAGCTTTTTTATTCTACCAAAAGCAAAAACAAATATGAAGTTTTACATGTAAGTTAATAGGAAAATTAAAAGGCAAACAAAAAGGGTTGGAAGATGGCAGCATGGTTTTGTAGTAGTGAAAATTCATTAGTAAAGATTTTGGCTGAGGCAGAAGGATTGCAGGAGGCCAGGAATTTGAGACCAACCTGGGCAACATAATGAGGCCTCACCTCTACAAAAAATAAAAAAAATTAGCCATGGGTGGTGGCATGTGCCTATAATCCTAGATATTCAGAAGGCTAAGGCAGGAGAATCACTGGAGCCCAGGAGTTTGAGGTTTCAGTATGCTACTGCCCTCCAGCCTAAATGGCAGAGCAAGACCCTATTTCATTCCACTACTTTCCAGCCTGAATGACAGAGAAAGACCCTATTTCAAAGACAGAGAGGAGAGAGAGAGAGAGAGAGAGAAAGATTGATTTTGGCTGACAAAACTATACTAAACCTTCTAACTATGTTAAAAAAACTGGACATTATTATTTTAAGCAACCAGAGCATGACCTTTTGGTATCCCAATTTGTCAAGAAAATTTTGAACTTTTAGACAGTGAATTATTTCAGTAGTGTATTTTGGGGTTCCTAAGTAAACAAAATTTTATTTTTTCCTTGGGATGGGTCTAAAGAAGTTTCTTAGTCCCAACTGAGATATTTTTATTTTAATACAGTTGAACTTCGGAGTTGTAAATTCTCAAGAATTTACAACTCCGAAGTTCAACTGTATTACATGAAATAAAAAGGCAGAATAATTGTTATATATGTCAGACATTATAAAGTACGTTTTTCTTAATAGAAGGAATAATTTCTTTCTTAAAAGCTTCTTTAAAACATGTGATTAGAAAACATATTAAAATATATGATCTTGGTATTTTATTCCAAAGATAGTAAAGATCTACAAATGACATTCATTAATTAAAGAAATATTTGCCAGTTGCATAAACTTTGTTCTCTAAGAGATATTTGACAAGTGGTCATTCAGCTTATGTTTAAAGACTTGAGTTAGTGGAATTAATTACCTTATAAGGCAGCCAATTACATTTTCAACTGCTGTAAGAGCTCTAATGCTGAACTCTTCAACTACAGCTTCTTTGACTTAGTATAATCATCTTCTACATGCCCATCTGATTTCTTAAAGACAATTAGGCCTATGATAAATATTTTCAAGTCAAATGTCAATAGTTTTCATTTTAAATGATGTAATTTCTGAATGTTTCATACTCTTTCATTTTCTAGTTTTGATAGATTTCATCATTTAGTATTTACTTTTGGCCCAGAACAAAACTTTTTCAAATGGGATCTTAAAAGTATGCATTAGACTGAATGCTGTTTGCTCAGAAATTTAACCTGAGATTGCATTAGAATTTTTGAGCTCATCCAAACACTTTTTCTCCATCCTCCTTGATTATTCAAATATTTAGGTATTTACATTTGCGTGTTGTTTCAGTACCTCGAGATATATTTGACTGACACTTCAATTCTGCTTTATGGTGTACAGGATAAAGTTTCCATTTTGCAACTCATTCTCCTTGAAAGGTAAGAGTTGTATAATTACACTCTCTTTCTGGATTCCATGGACATTATCTTATCTCCCCAATGACTAGGGCCAGCTCTTCCACTTCTTTCTTCTTTCGCTAAATATAGAAAATAAAGTCTCCTGTGCTATGGATAGTTTTATAAATCTCAGCTCTTCTTGTGTTTTTATCTTACAGGTTTAGGTACCATTAGCATGTGTGCCCTTGATAATGAGTACTTCTTTGCAAAGCCAAATTAATTTTCTCATAGGAATTTTTTGAAATTGAGTTATCAGACTGTCTTGGGATCCCTATGTATGTTCATATATATGATCCTACATACATGTATAAGGTGATGTGTTCAACACACCTGTGGAAAGTTCAAATGCATTTCACAAAGCTGTCTGTAAAAATCTCATTATTTTTACTTGGGGGACAAGAATTAGGAAAGAGTTTGTGTTCTGTTCAATACATGAATAAGTTTAACAAGTCCTCGATGCTCTATCTGTGGACAAGATGAACTCTGGAGTATTTCTATGTATTCTATGTATAATGGGTGTTATCCATGGTCACAGAAAGATTTCAGAAATGCTACCATAGAATATGTTGTTTTTATTTACACAGATACTGAGAAAGGCTGCATCAATAAATTAGTTGTTATATATTTTCATAAGCACTGAATTTTTTGGCTTGATTTATAAAATTTTTTGACATTTTGCAGAATATGTTCAAAACTAATTCTATTTTGAGAATAGCTGATGTTAATCTACTCTTGTGACAACAATATAAGTGAACCTAGACTAATGATGCCATGTCTAGGTTTTGACAAAAAAAAATTACATTATCATAGACCAGTGTATCTGACTTCCTATTTTCCAAGTCAAGGAAGTATTACTCTTCATGAACCAATTTTATTTGAGTATTTCAGGATGTTGAATACTGCATATAATCACTACGATTTCACCATTACTAACTTTTTGAAAGGCTTGTTACGTGTCTAGAATTATCCTCTTTTTATTGTTATTAGAATGATGGTGTGGCTTGTTCAGTCTCTGAATATTTTACAATTTCTCATTCAGTAAATTCTTTTCCCTCATGACTCCAATTTAAGTTCAGCCTAGCAATATCCCTCATTGATTCTAGATTTCTTTGATAATTAGAAATTATTGCATGATTTAGGTTGACTTAAGTGTTTAGGCATAGATTAAGTATCAACTATTATGGAACTCATTTTATGATAAAATAGTAATTAATGGACACAGATGAGTAAAATGTAAACAGATTTTCTAATTTTAACCTATTTACTTTGGAAAAGAGCAAAGAGGAAGGATGACTTTTGAAGAATACAGTTGACTAATTACAGAAAGCATTTTTCAAGGGTATAAAATTATATTGATCAATATATTAGCCAATAACAAATCTCCAGCCTAGTAATCAAACTATCAATCATGAAGTTAACAAAAAACAAGTTCAAGGTGTATCTAAAGACTAGATGTTAAAATATTCAGAAGGAAAGAAAATATCCTGATTATCTCTGAGATATACAAGCAGTTTTGGGGCAATGCTTTATTAGGGAGAAAAGAAGCTATATAGTTTATTAAAAGTGTGGTTGAATGTACCTCTTAAGGTAGTAAGCTTTAAAAGAAGATAAGTGTATAATCATAATTGGCCTTGATTCTATCAAATTTTAGATAATCTAGAATAGAGCTTGAAAGTTTCTTCCAATCATATTAAAATGTCTAGGTCTATATGTCTTTAAGTGCAGACATATGTGTACTTCACCGCCCAGACATTTAAGATTAAATGTAAATAAACAAATAAAACCCTATCAAAACTTGAAAGATGAGTTAGCACCAATTGCAAACTTATTTCAAAGAATATATGCAGATTTAATTTTTACTAAACCAAGAGGATGCTTCCTGTTTATAGATATTTCTAATTTTCTCCCCAGAGCAATAGAAGGAATATAGATTTGAAGGAAATCAACATAGAAAGTTGTGAAAAATCCCACTACTTGCCACCAATTTGGAGGGCTAAAGGTTGTAGGTGTGACAAGGTTGCCAGTTGCATGCTTTATGGGATGTTCTGGAAGATCAGTAGCAAGCTAGAGAGACAGAACTTGAAGAAAACAGCTGAGATTATGTGCAGAGTTCGTGGCAGTCTTATCCCAGCTTCCAGTTCCCAGATAGTCTCCATTAGGCATTCAATCATTTCTCCATCTATTCAGTCAACAAATAGGGATTGAATGCTGATGATAGCCAGGCAGTGTCCTTAGTTCCATGGATATAGCAAGAAACATGATCAGGCTGTCATTCTCACCAAGCCTAAGTTAGGTACTTGTAGACAACTCAGACATAACAAAGACACCATACTAATGTCACAACCTAAGTAGGAGTGGCAGGACTTAAGGCTTTAAATAGAATGATCAGCAAAGTTTTCCTTTAAAGTGGAATTCTGAGCTGAGATCTGATTAAAGAAAAGGAGGATAGTTACCCCACTCCTAGATGAAAGAAAAAAATTGTACAAAATCCTTAATGTGACCATACTTGGCAAATTCGAAGGTCAGTAAGATCAGTGTATCTTATATGTTAAGTAAAAAAAAAAAAAAAATGGCTGAGTATGGTGGCTTACGCCTGTAATCCCACCCCTCTGGGAAGCTGAGGTAGACAGACTGCTTGAGCCCAGGAATTTGAGACCAGCATAGGCAACATGGTGAAACCCCATCTCTATTAAAATTACAAAAATTAGCCGGGCACGGTGGCACAAGCCTGTTATCCCATCTACTCCAGGAGCTGAGACAAAAGAATCGCCTGAACCCAGGAGACAGAGATTGCAGTGAGCCAAGATCGCACCACTGCACTCCAGCCAGGTGGAGGGGAGTAAAACCCTATCTCCAAATGAATGAATGGAAGGAGGGAGGGGAGCAGATTAAGTAAGCAGGGCCATACCATATAGGCCTGAAAGTGAATACCTGTGCACAGTCATTTAAAGGTTATACACTGGGATCAGGGAAACAATTTTCTGATGCACATTTAGTCTAAATCACTAGGTCATAAGTAGAAACATGATTTGGAGGGATGAAGTCTGGGAGCAGGAGTTAGTTGTGGAAACAGAAAGGAGTCTAGAGGTAGCCAGTGCCAGAAATCCAACCAAATGGCAACAAGTATCTACCAACAGAGAAATGCACTTGACTCAATCAAAAAGCCAGAGAGACTTGACGGTTTAATAACTTAACATTATACAAACACAGTTGCAATGGGAAGGAAGAAAATAAAGTCGCTTTGCCATCAGGAAAAGGGACTTTTCAAACTGCACAAAGATAGAAAGTATGCAAGTGAAGTTTCCAAGCTGCAAGTAACCATGACCACAGCTCAGCCTGCCCAGCTAGATGAAGATGACAGATAATGCACTAAAATAAAATCTAGTGTCTGTGAGATTTTCAGTATTTAAGGAAAGAAGTGAATGGTGCCCATGAACAAAAAGAAGAAGCTGTAAGGAAAGTATGTTCCCATAACTTAGGTTACTAGCCCTCAGAAGAATTAGGAGCTTATAAAATTGATAAATTTAAAAATACACAATTCTATACAAAAACTCAATAGAGGAAAAAACATAGAGACTATATCGTTAGTTAAAAAGAACTTTAGAAAAAAATGGTGGAGAAAAACAACATTGAGAACAGATTTATCCCAAGAAAGATTAGATTGTAGAGAATTACTTTAAACTAACAATGAAGTTAAAGGAAATATGCCCTTATGAAAAATAAAGAATTCAATCAGAAAACAGAAATTAAACTTAAATTTTAACATGTGTGACCATCTCAATAAATACTAAAGACTTTCAATAAAATTTAACATCTGATCACGATACAAAGAGTTAGCAAACTGGGAACCTGATGAGCAAAAAGCAGAACAGACACATTGTAAGCAACTGAGAAATGTTAAGCTTTTTAACACTTCCATTCATCATGGTAACAAACTTTCTAGCTAGTGCAATAAGATAAAATAAATTAATGAAAATTTGGTAGATTTGTTTAGAAGAAAAACAAAATTCATAGATTACCCTCATAGGAAACTGAAAAGAAAATACAAAAACATTACAGGAATGAATAAAATTTGTTTAGTGAAAATATGTACGTGAAAACAAATTGCATTTCTACATATTAGTACCGAAGTTTTAGAAAATATAATTTATAAAAGCATAAAATACATATAAAAGAGTAAATTATAGCATGTGTATGAAGATTATAAAACCTTATTGAAATATATTACCTCACCTCTTAAATTAATATCTTGAATAAGGAGATTTAAGATGTACTATTAAGATGTTTATTCTACCCTATTTTATGTGTACATAATATTAATATACATATAATTACATACATATTTAATCCAATTTCAGTCAAAATCCCTATGGGTTTCTCTATCTTTTGAAGAAGAAAAAATGAAACAAAACTATGCTCTTTCAGATGGGGGTCAGAACAAAAAATATAAAGGAAAGCAAATTGAAATTCAAAATAAGGAATGCTTTGTGGAGGAGTGTGAGGCAGAGGACTGGGGCTGAAGAGACTAAACCAGTGCTACTGATGTTTTGTTTATTAAGTCATTAGGCTGATGACTGTATTATTATGCTTTAAAAGTTAAACACATGTTGCATATGCTTATAGAAATATATTCTTTATCTGCTCTTACAAGTTCTATAATTCCTCACATATCAATCTTCCACTTGGATTTTTAATTAATATATTAGCTTTATACTTCAGTGCATATAAATTTTTCATTGCCATTAAATACCAGCAGTCAATTATGTGAATTTCATTGTGTTGATTTATCCATTTTTAATTTTTAATACTATGTAGTTAGATAAGACGTGTATGCTTTCCCTCACCTCTCAACACCCCAAATAGATCTTTAATTACTAGGTCTGCAAAAGCAGAAATTGCACCTCACCTTCATCACTATCTTTTACCAAGTAGTGATTGGCACTGTATTTCAGAAAAAGTTGAGTATATAAGTATATACACTATATATTACACGTGCAAGTCATCTTGAAGGAAATTCACAACTACACTAAAATGAAAAGAAGATACCTTGCTACCGTGAACCAAAAACAGATTAGCGCATGTAAATAGCACTATTATTCATTTTAAAAATGGTTCAATACAAAATAAAATTGTAAAAACATGCCTAAGCCAAGAATTACGATAAATACTAAGGCTGCATTTTGTGGGATCAATCATTATCCAATTATCCAACAAACTAGATAAACAGAATGTTAAATTAATTGTCTAAGAAAAGATTTACTGAAAGTAGGTTGATATCATTCTATAAAGTAAGTTTTGTTTTGGACCTTTGTAAAAGGATTATAACAGAGCTTTTTAAAAAACAGGAATCGTTTCTTTTTTTACTGCAAAATCAAGATATGCTTGTTGTAACATATCCTAAAGACAATAGCTTTCTCATATTTTGCATATATATATTTTTGAATGTATTAAAGTCTTAGCAATGTTAAAAATATAAAAGTATCACAGAGATCTTTTAGAGATAACAACAGAATTTAAAGATAAAAACAATGCAATTTCAGAATTTCAAATAGCAGAAAATACAATAGAGTAAAAAATTAAGGAAAATAATGTGTCCTAAAAATAATTTGGCTGACAATATATGTATATCAAGTCTGACATCTAAAATATCAACTTGCTAACCTGATACCTCTTTTTGAGTGCTTATGATTAATAGAAATGTAATTAAAATTAGAATACTTTCTGAAATCTATTTTTTTGTTTTGTGGTAGTTGGTTCGTTGGTTTTAGGTATCTTGCAAACATTACCTGGAGGAATTACTATCTTTTCCCTTCTGGATATTAAAAACACAATGATTAATTACTTTAAACAATGAAGTAAAGTAGCATTAATCACTCCAGGATTTTTCAACAAATTCTTTTTATTTTCCATTTTTATTTTATTCTATGAAATAATTATATGTTACTCACACTGATTTTTCAGCCCCCAACTCTTATTTTGTTTTAATTGTTCCTTATAGGTTAATCTATTCCATCTTAAATGGGCAAAGTGTGGTTTCCTTGTTCAAGCTCTGTAGTAAGCTGGTACCTGCTTCAGAGACGAACCATTCTTGACCATGATGCCATTGCCCTGTCATAGCCTAGTTGGTACACAGTGATGGTCAATTAGAATATTTTACTCTCTTTGAAAGCACCGAGAAAATTTACCAATTTTCTACTAGAAACATCACACAGGAGGAAGCATACTTTTTTTTTTTTTCCAGACAGTGGAAGATATATTAATACTGAAAAATGCTCTCATTTTCTGTTTTTGTTAATTCAGATATACGTTATCTTTTGCAAACGTGTTGTAAATGTCTGCAGTATCCCCTGCTAAGGCAATGAATAGCATTTATCACTTCTTTCATCCCAGAGAAAGAAGAGCTAAACCACGGCACATCTCCAAATACAACTTCCTCAGCCTAGAGCTTCTCCTATAACGCTGCCCCCTCCCATACTCATCTCATTTTTGTAAATAGCACCCTTATCTCTTCAATTGCTCAGGTCAGAATCCTCAAACAATTCTTAACTCCTTGCATTTCAGTCACCAAAATTCTATCAGAAAGTGCTGTGTATTGCACCATTAATATATACTTCCAACAGATTCATTTTCTTCACTTCCATTTTCTCCCTAACTGCTATAACATCATCAGTACTTGGGGTACTGCGACAGCCTCCTAACTGATCTCCTTTCTCAAATGTGTTTTCCACATAGCAATCAGGACAGTCTTTATATTGTTCTTACATTATTATGTAAATAATACAAGTAAAACACTGTATCCAAAAGACTATACGTTAGAAGTGATTCTCCCTCCCACCTCAAAATTCTATCTCTAGTCCCCAAAATTGTTTCTTATATACCCTTCCTAAGGTTTCCTATTCATATATATACCTATTTATATGCATATATATGCTCTTGTTTTCCTACATCAGAAGATGCTATAAACAGTAATTTGTTCTTTGATGTCCTCTTTTAATAGTAATTACTGGAGACTTTTCATATCACTACACATAAATCTTCTTTTTAACAGCTACATAATATTTAATTTTATGGATGTTACATAGTTGACTTACATTCCTATGATGGTGGATTTGTTGGTTACAGTTGTGTGCTAGGAAAAAATGCTGTGATTAAAATATCACCCACTATATATTTGAATATATGTGCAAGTGTATCTGCAGGCTAAACTAAGTGGAAAGATATATGCTTTTAAACACAAAACCAATATTGACAATTAAACAAATTTCAAAGAAAAGGTAGCAGTTCAATTCCTATCACCATCTACAACACAACAGAGGAAGAATTTCTGAAACCTCACCATAGTCAGTTTTTTGAATTTTGCCAATCAGATATGTAAAACATGAGAATATTTAAACTATGAGTAAGGATGAGCAATTTTTTAATTGTAAGATATCTATATTCCTTTTTCTGCATTCTGACCTTCGGTTATTTTTGCATTGGCTTTTGGGTTTGTTTATATTTATTCCCTCAGTCATAAATGTTGAAAACAGAAATTAAAATTTTTATTTAGTCAAATTTGTTGGTTCTTCCCTTTAGCCTTTGTTTTTGTGACTAGTTTCAAGGTTTTTCTGTATTTCAATATATTTTATGTCTATACAGTCTTCTGTGCCATTATGGGTTCATTTTATTTCTTATATTAAGATCTTTAATGCCAATGGAATTCATTTTGCTGTAAGACTGCATCTAGTGGGGATGCTAGGAGGAAAATGCAGCTTCATTATAGAGAGCTATCACAGATAATGGAAAAGAAACTGCCCACAGCAGACAGACCACATGGATAGGAAGACAGGTGAAGTATGGGTGTCAGAGTTAGTAAGAAGGGAAAGAGATAACAGAGCAAATATAAGAGGCACAGAACCCATATCAGGACTTGGTGTTTGAGGAAGAGGTCTTTAACTACTTTTCTTTATGACACTGGCTCTAATGAATAGCAGCCCCATTATAATAATAGAGCCTCTCAGATATTGAGCACTGGATTATGGTGTTAATTTCATGCAACGTTTCCCCTCCAAAAGTGGTAGGATAAATAAATTTCATGGAAGCATACAAAAAGCCTGTACTTGACTAAGTATCTTTAGATTGTTCGAAAATTAAAAGTCCCATATACATACATACATATATATATACACACACACACACATACATATATATATACACACATACATATATATATATACACACACACACACACACATATATATAAAACAACATTTTCTCAGTAACCCCCCAAGAGCATAATTCTAAATCATTATTTTGGAAGTTGAATATTTAGAGCATGCACAGTGTGACTATTTTCGCATTTTCTTGCTTTTCTAAATTAATACATAGGCCATAAGCAGGTGCTTTCTTCAAAACATCAACTATATTGATAATAGCTTTAATGGTCACTATTTGCAGTGGTTTTATGTTTCTAGCACTTTTATCTTCTGTTGCTATGGTCAGCCTATTGCACTGTGTCTAATTTGGTGGAGTCTTACCAAACACCCTGGTTTTGGTAAGTGCCTAGTTAACAACTTACGGTTAGCCTACCCCTAGAGAATAATGTCGCTGACTCCTCAGACACCTGTGGCTGTACAGAAGGTTGGTTCACCAAGACTTCATTAGAACTGCGTTCTGGATGAGTGAGGTTGCCATAAATCTAACCTCCATGTAAGCGAAGTGTCATTGTGACACTGCCTCAAATTTTGTCCTTAAATGACTTGCCTTTAAGAAAAAAGCAAAATTGGTATATAAGGTCTTAAATCAGCATCAGTTCAGTAACACTCATTTTAAAAGTGGTTTGTAATAATGGAACTGTAAACTCACTGAACTGAAGACAGTTTCACCCCGAGGAACATAATTTTTGTTACACTTTTGCTGACTGGTAAAACATTACTCACTCGGGTTTTTTTAGTTCAGGGGATTTTTTTTTTAAGCTAAGCACTCTTTATTGTTTTGCTTTCCAAGAGGAATATTTCACTGACCGCTCACCCTTTAAACTTTAATCTTTGTTGCTTAGGTGTTACCCATGTATTAATACCAAACTAAAACTTAATTGTCTTAATTAAAATACCCAATCACCAATAAATTGAGTATTAATGTCTGGGTGCTATGCACTTACAATTTTGTGAAGTAAAATTACAAGCCAAATACATAATGCAAGCTGATTGTCTTCGTTTTATTAACTCTTTGTAATAGCTATTCCCTCTTGATTCTCTTTATATATACACTTAAAAATTAGACACTTTCAGTTCCTGTGATAATGTAAAATTTCATTTCATTATTTTATTTGAAAAAACTTCCATGTGTACCTGAATCTAAAAGCTGTTGCCACACTAACTATTTGACTGAATGATTAAAACAACAAACAGGGAATGCGGAGGCGAAGAACCTAGAGCAAAAATATGGTCATAATTTTATAATTCACTGTGCTAACTCCAGGAAGTCCTGATCAAGGCAATGCTTTGAATAAGAAGGGTTATTTTTTGGAAAATACATACTATGATCCAGACATTGTACTAAGCACTTTATATAAAAATCTCACTAATATCCAGGACAGCATTTTCAAATCTGTAATCAGTTGTCAATTAACTTGCCAAAACTCACATGGGTAATGGGAAGTACTCAGATGTCACTAACGTCCACATACTTGTCCTTTCTATTTTGAGTTTCTGAGGTATATTATTTGGTAAAGTTTACTTGAGTTTTCTATTCTGAATTTCTGATCACTACCTGATCAAAATTAGTTTGTCAAAAGATGATAAGACCACAGCATATTCTAAAAATTATTTTCTAGGTGTAAGACATCATGAAAATTTCCAGTTCAGGACCAGGAGGAGTTCAAGCAACTTCATTTAAAGTCAAGATAATTCAGCCTCAGGCTAACTGCTAGGTATAGAGTTACAGGCACCCGTGCCCAGCAAATTTTTGTATTTTTCATAGAGATGGAGTTTCACCATATTGGCCAGGCTAATCATGAACTCCTAAGCTCAAGTGACCCACCTGCCTCAGCCTCCCAAAGTGCTGGGATTACAGACATGAGCCACCATGCCCGGCCAGTTGCTCTTTTCCTTAAAAAGTTTGATCAAGTCCTACAGATCCAATGTTGGACCAGACTACACCTAGCATGTTCTGTCAACATATTATTAGTGTTATCTTTAAAGTTTTCAATTTACTGTCAAAAACTGACTTTTAAAGTAAACTATCAATACGATGAAAAGAAATAATTATTCTACAAAATGCATATTGGCATTTTTTGTGACTTTAAATGGCATACTGTTTTCAATCTTTTACATAAACCATTTATACTTTCTGAGGTAATAAAAATAAGAAAATTAAAGTAACATCTATAATCTTTGCCTTAAATTTTAAGGTAAAAATAACTCTCAGAATGACAATACTAAATGAGAGAAATAGTCAAATAATTTTGTTTCACTAAAATAAAATGTTATAAAACATTTTATGGCTTCTCCACTGACAGATTGGTGTAAAATGTTTTCAATTCATAACCTCTTTCTATATCCATACCGTTTACAATGTGACTTAATGGCCCTTTTCTGCGTGTGTTTTTTGTTTTTTGAGACAGAGTCTCACTCTTTTGCCCAGGCTGTAGTGCAGTGGCACAATCTCAGCTCATGGCAGCCTCAGCCTCCTGGGTTCAAGAGATTCTCCTGCCTCGTCCTCTTGAGTAACTGGAATTACAGGCACCACACTCAGCAAATTTTTGTATTTTTAGTAGAGATAGAGTTTCACTATATTGGCCAGGCTGGTCTTGAACTCCTAAGTTCAAGTGATCCACCTGCCTCAGCCTCCCAAAGTGCTAGGATTAAAGGCATGAGCCACCACGCCCAGCCAGTCACTCTTTTCATTAAATAGTGAAGTCTATTATCTCACACCTTGACTCTGAGTGGGTTTTGTGACTTACTTTTGCTGTTATTATGCAGCAGAAATGACATGGTGCCACTTCCAAGCTCAAATCTCAAAAGGTATTACACACTTCTACTGCTCTCCTGAATTCCCTGTGACCATTCTGTAAAAAAGCACTGGCAAGCCTGCAGAACAGAGAGAACATGTGGAACAGAAATGAGTAGTCCTAACAGAGACCAAGTTAGATCATTTGGATCTAATAGAGGCAGCAGCTGTCAGAGGAAACCTGATTAAACCTAGGTGAATCAAGAAGAAATGCCCATCCAAGCTTAGTTCACATTTCCAATTTGCATAATTGTGAGCTAAGTAAAAGTATAGTATTTTGGAGTGGTTTGTGACATGGCATTAGCTAACTAATAAATCACCATTAGCTAGTTGAGGGTCCTAAGGTTCTATTAAACCTGAAAACTAGGCAGCCTTCCCATTACCATAAAGGTACTTGTACTTTTTTTTTTCTTAGCTCACTAGAGTATTGAATATTCCATCTAATATATCTATACTAACAGAGAAGATTAAGCTTTAGCTATGCAACATGTAAATAGGTGGGTGTGAAATATAAGGATAAAATCTGCCTTAGTAAATATAGTTCTACAAATTAAAGCACTTGCTAATGGGAAAGACAGAAAGATTACTGGATAATTTTGCATATTTGAAGTTCCAGGTTTTAACTTGTTCTTCTTGTATTGAGAGAAGATATTGTTTTGTTTTTCATGGAGCCACAAAAACAGAACAGTTTTTAGATCCTAATTTTTTGGGTCAATAACTTTAGGTATCATGCTACCTTCTGAATCTACATTTAATAAGGGTCTGATTTGCAAATCTATATGTCCATGTGGCTTTCAGTCAGTCCTCAGAGCCAAGGGAAATGACCATCTCCTGTTGGT
The DNA here is from genome assembly GCF_009761245.1 of Sapajus apella. Classification (NCBI taxonomy): domain Eukaryota; kingdom Metazoa; phylum Chordata; class Mammalia; order Primates; family Cebidae; genus Sapajus; species Sapajus apella. Next base: position 18,433,385 of record NW_022436981.1, on the reverse strand, counting down.
TAGGAAGTCCTCGTTATAGCTATGGCTTCCTTTATTGGGAAATGAATATTGATAAATTAAAAACAACAGTGACAATATGGCTTTCATGAAACAATACTAATGCACAAGAGAAAAGACACATCATCTTGAAAAAGAAAGAGCACCTCTAAAATGTAGTTTACTATAGATCCACGGGAAAATGCCATATTAAATCAAATTCAAAAGTTATTAAATAGGACAACACTGTCATAAGGAAAGAACAGTCTGACTTAAAAGAATGAGAAAATGAGATATAAAATCAACAAGCTTAGATGAAAAGGTATCTAGGTAAGATAAGAAAAGATTTCAATAAAACTAATATTGCAGAAGTTTGAGTAAAATACACATTGGATTTACTAAAGAAACTTGGTGACATAAGAAAATCAAATCAGAAGAGAAAAACTTTCAGAATTGTCCCCAGAATAAAGGAAAAAAAAGGAAAAGAGAGATGACAGTGAGGAGATGGTAACAGTTAACATTTACTGAGCAATTACCCTGTGCCAGATTCTTTTTTAATAATACAAATTACTTTTTTATCCTTGTAACAATTTCATGTCGTTTGCACTATCATTTACTATCATCACCTTACACACAAAAAGCTGAGGCAAAGAGAGCTTATGAAAGCTTCCCTAGTCTGCAGAATTATAAATAATTGACCTGGAATTTAAACCAAGATAGTCTGACTCCAAAAATCATGCTCTCAGTACCAGTGTAATAAAGTTACTCCTTTTTTCCTGAAGAAAAAAGACATTAAAAAGAAAATTTTCTGGTGCTGAAATGAAGGCTGTGTAAACATAACAAAAGAATTCACCATCATGACCGAATAGGAACAGCTCTGGAGTGCAGTTCTCAGCAACAACACTGCAAAGGTTGAGAGCCCACTGCATTTCCAAACAATTTTTCACTGCCCACAAACCAGGAGATTCCCGGGCCGAAAAGCGCCACAAGTTTTCAGCATGGTGGTGTCAGCTGATGCCGGCTTGGTGCACAGAAACTCACACAAACCTGGGCAGCGGTTTCAACTGGTACCTGGAATGCCTGGGAGACAGAACCGCCCATTCAACTGAAAGGGAGGGGGCAGAGACAGGGAGCCAGGCTGGGTACCAATCCCATAAAACAAGCAATATGAAATGCTCTGGATTAAGAGTTTCCCAGCAAGCACAGCTGGACCCGGGACGGTCCAGCTCAGTGGGGGAAAGGGCAACCACCACTAACGAGGCACTTCACACTGCAGCTGGGCAGAGCCTGCAGCAGCTCAGCAATACCTCTGCTGGCAGACTGTGACTAGACAACTCAATGTGGGGCAAGGCATCTGTGATAAAAGGCAGCAGCATAACAGGTACTTATAAATAAAGCTGATCTTCCTGGGACAGAGCACCTGGGAAAAGAGGCGGTTATGAGTTCTGCTGCAGCAGACTTAAAAGTAAGTGCTCAGCATGTCTGCATGGAACAACAGAGCTCCCAGCACAGCACTTGAGCTCCTATAAGGGAGAGACTGTCTCCTCAAGCAGCTCCCCAACCCCCTTATACCCAAAGAGACACCTCATAAAGGAGACTTCAGGCCAACATCTGGCAGATATTCTTCTGGGATGAAGATAACAGAAGAAGAAACCAGCAGGAACCCTTACTGTTCTGCAGCCCCGTGGGTGATCCCCAGGCAAGCAGGGTCTGGAGTGGACCTCCAGCAGTCCTGCAACAGAGGGGCCTGAAAGTTAGAAGGAAAACTAAGAAACAAAGAGAAATAACTTCATCATCAACAAATGGACATACACTCAGAGACCCCATCCAAAAGTCAACAACTACAAAGACCACAGATAGATAAAGCCACTAAGATGGGAAGAAACCAGGGCAAAAAGGATGAAAACACCAAAACCCAGAATGCCTCCCCTTCTGCAAAGGATCACAACTCCTCACCAGCTAGGGATCAAAGATGGATGGAGAATGAGTCTGATGAATTGACAGAAACAGGCTTCAGAAGGTGGGTAATAACAAACTTCTCAGAGCTAAAAGAACATGTTCTAACCCAATGCAAAGAAACTAAAAACCTAGAAAAAAGGTTAGATGAGATGCTTAACTATAATAAACAGCTTAGAGAAGAATATAAACGACTTGATGGAGCTGAAAAACACAGGACAAGAACTTCACGAGGCATACACAAATTTCAATAGCCGAATCAACCAAGCAGAAGAAAGGATATCAGAGATTGAAGATCAACTCAATGAAATAAAATGAGAAAGGAAGAATAGAGAAAAAAGAGTAAAAAGAAATGAACAAAGCCTCCAAGAAATATGGGATTACTTGAAAAGACCTAATCTACATTTGTCAGGTGTATCTGAATGTGACGGAGAGAATGAATCCAAGCTGGAAAACACTCATCAGGATATTATCCAGGAGAACTTCCCCAGCCTAGCAAGGAAGGCCAACACTCAAGTCCAGGATATACAGAGAACACCACAAAGATATTCCTCAAGAAGAGCAACCCCAAGGCACATAATTGTCAGATTCACCAGGGTTGAAATGAAAGAGAAAATGCTAAGGGCAGCCAGAGAGAAAGTTCGGGTTAACCACAAAGGGAAGTCCATCAGACTCACAGCGAATTTCTCAGCAGAAACCCTACAACCCATAAGAGAGTGGGGACCAATGTTCAACATCCTTAAAGAAAACAACTTTCAACCTAGAATTTAATATCTAGCTAAACTAAGCTTCATAAGCAAAGGAGAAAGAAAATCCTTTATGGACAAGCAATTGCTGAGAGATTTCATCACCACCAGGCCTGCCTTACAAGAGCTCCTGAAAGAAGCACTAAACAAGGAAAGGAACAACCAGTACCAGGCACTCCAAAATTATACCAAATGGTAAAGGCCATCAACACAATGAAAAAAATATGTCAACTAACAGGCAAAACACCCAGCTAGCATCAAAATGGCAGGATCAAATTCCCACATAACAATATTAACTTTAAATGTAAATGGACTAAATGCCCCAATCAAAAGACACAGACTGGTCAATTGGATAAAAAGTCACGGCCCATCAGTGTGCCGCATTCAAGAAACCCATCTCACATGCAAGGACACACATAGGCACAAAATAAAGGGATGGAGGTAGATTTGCCAAGCAAATGGAGCGCAGAAAAAAAGCAGGAGTTGCAATCCTAGTCTCTGATAAAATAGTCTTTAAACCAACCAGATTTTAAGAGACAAAGAACGGCATTACATAATGGTAAAGAGATCAATGCATCAAGAAGAGCTAACGATCCTACATATATATGCACCGGAAACAGGAGCACCCAGGTACATAAAACAAGTTCTTAACAACCTACAAAAAGACTTAGACTCCCACACAGTAATAGTGGGAGACTTTAACACTCCACTGTCAATATTAGACCAATGAGTCAGAAAACTAAGAAGGATATCCAGGACTTGAACTCATATCTAGACCAAGCAGACCTAATAGACATATACAGAATGGTCCACACCAAAGCCACAGAATATACGTTATTCCAGCACCACATTGCACCTACTCTAAAACTGACCACATAATTGGAAGTAAATCACTCCTGGGCAAATGCTAAAAAATGGAAACCATAACAAACAATGTCTTAGACCACAGGGCAATCAAATTAGAACCCAGAATTGAGAAAGTAACTCAGAACTGCACAACTTCATGGAAACTGAACAACTGGCTCCTCTATGTTGACTCAATAAACAATGAAATGAAAGCAGAAATAAAGATATTCTTTGAAACCAACGAGAATTAACACACAATGAACCAGAATCTCAGGGACACATTTAAAGCAATGTCTAGAGGGAAATTTATAGCAATAAATGCCCACCAGAGAAGCAAGGAAAGATCTAAAATTGACACCCTATCATCAAAATTCAAAGAGCTAGAGGAGCAAGATCAAAAAAAAAAAAAAAAAAAACAACTCAAAAACCAGCAGAAGACAAGAAATAACTAAGATCAGATCAGAACTGAAGGAGATAGAGACACAAAAAACCCTTCAAAAAAATATACAAATCCAAGAGCGGGTTTTTTGAAAAGATCAACAAAATAGACCACTAGCCAGATTAATAAAAAAGAAAAGAGAATAATCAAATAGATGCAATAAAAAACAATAAAGGAGATACCACCACCAATTCCACAGAAATACAAACCACCATCAGAGATTACAACAAACAACTCTATGCACATAAACCAATAAACCTGGAAGAAATGGATAAATTCCTGGACACTTGCACCATCCCAAGCCTAAAACAGGAAGAAGCTGAAACCCTGAATAGACCAATAACAAGGTCTGAAGTTGAGGCAGCAATTAATATCCACCAAACAAAAAGTCCAAGTCCAGATGGGTACACAGCTGAATTCTAGCAGATGTACAAAAAGGAGCTGGTACCATTCCTTCTGAAACTATTCCAAACAATACAAAAAAAAGGGAATCCTTCCCAAGTCATTTTATGAGACCAACATCATCCTGATACCAAAACTGGTCAGAGACTTAACAAAAAAAGAAAACTTCAGACCAATATCCATGATGAACATAGATGTAAAAATCTTCAATAAACTACTGGCAAACTGATTGCAACAGCACATCAAAAAGCTTATCCATCACGATCAAGTAGGCTTCATTCCAGGGATGCAAGGCTGGTTCAACATACACAAGGCTATAAACGTAATCCACCACATAAACAGAACCAAAGACAAAAACCACATGATTATCTCAATAGATTCAGAGAGGCCTTTGACAAAATTCAACAGCCCTTTATGCTAAAAACTCTCAAAAAACTAGGTATAAAAGGAACATATCTCAAAACAATAAAAGCTATTTACAACAAACCTACAGCCAATATCACACTGAATGGGCAAAAACTGGAAGGATTCCCTTTGAAATCCAGCACTAGACAAGGATGCCCTCTCTCACCACTCCTATTCAATATAGTATTGGAAGTTCTAGCCAGAGCAATTAGGCAAAAAAAAAGGGGGCAGTATTCAATTAGGAAAAGAGGAAGTCAAATTGTGTCTATTTGCAGATGACATGATTGTGTATTTAGAAGACCCTATCATGTCAGCCCAAAAGCTCCTTAAACTGATAAGCAACTTCAGCAGTCTCAGGATACAAAATCAATGTGCAAAAGCATCACAAGCATTTCTATACACCAATATCAGACTAACAGAGAGCCACATCATGAGTAAACTCCCATTCACAATAGCTACAAAGAGAATAAAATACCTAGGAATACAACTAACAAAGGATGTAAAGGACCTCTTCAAGGAAAACTACAAACCACTGCTCTGCTCAAGGAAATAGGAGAGGACACAAACAGATGGAGAAACATCCCATGCTCATACTTAGGAAGAGTCAATATCATGAAAATGGCTATACTGCCAAAGTAATTTACAGATTCAATGCTATCCCCATCAAGCTACCAATGACCTTCTTCACAGAACTGGAAAAAACCACCTTCAACTTCATATGGAACCAAAAGAGGGCCTGCATAGCCAAGTCAATCCTAAGCAAAAAGAACAAAGCCAGAGGCATTACGCTACCTGATTTCAAACTATACTACAAGGTTACAAGAATCAAAACAGCATGGTCTGGTACCAAAACAGAGATACAGACCAATGGAATAGAACAGAGGCCCAGGAGGCAACACTACACATCTACAACCATCTGATCTTTGACAACCCTGACAAAATCAAGCAATGGGGAAAGGATTCCCTGTTTAATAAATGGTGTTGGGAAAACTGGCTATCAGTGTGCAGAAAGCAGAAACTGGACCCCTTCCTGACACTTTACACAAAAATTAACTCCAGATGGATTAAAGACTTAAACATAAGACCTAACACCATAAAAACCCTAGAAGAAAACCTAGGCAAAACCATTCAGGACGTAGGCATAGGCAAGGACTTTATGACTAAAACACCCAAAGGATTGGCAACAAAAACCAAAATAGACAAAAGGGACCTAATTAAACCCTAGAGCTTCTGTACAGCAAAAGAAACAATGATTCGAGTCCACTGGCTACCAACGGAATGGGAAAAAAGTTTGCAATCTACCCATCTGACAAAGAGCTAATATCCAGAATCTACAAAGAACTAAAACACATTTACAAGAACAAAACAAACAAACCTATCCAAAAGTGGACAAAGGATGTAAACAGATACTTTTCAAAAGAAGACATATATGAGGCCAACAAACATATGAAAAAATGCTATTCATAACTGATTATTAGAGAAATGCAAATCAAAACCACACTGAGATACCACCTCATGCCAGTTAGAATGGTGATCATTAAAAAATCGGGTGACAATAGATACTTGAGGGGTTGTGGAGAAATAGAAACACTTTAACACTGTTGGTGTGAGTGTAAATTAGTTCAACCATTGTGGAAGACAGTGTGGCGAATCCTCAAGGATCTACAAATAGAAATTTCATTTGACCCAGCAATCCCATTACTGATCTACCCAAAGGATTACAACTCATTCTATTATAAAGACATATGCACAAGTATGTTCACAGAGGCACTGTTTACAATAGCAAAGACCTGGAACCAACCCACATGCCCATTGATGATAGACTGGACAAGGAAAATGTAGCACATATACATAATGGAATACTATGCAGCCTTAAAAAATGATGGGTCTGTGTCCTTTTTAGTGACATGGATGAATCTGGAAACCATAATCGTCAGAAAACTGACACAAGAATAGAAAATCAAACACCGCATGTTCTCACTCATAGGTGGGTGATAAACAATGAGAACACATGTATCACACACTGGGGTTTGTGGGGGGCCCAAGGGAGGGACGGGGGTGTGGGGAGGTTGGGGAGGGATAACATGGGGAGAAATGCCAGATGTAGGTGACAGGGGGATGGAGGCAGCAAACCACATTGCCATGTGTGTACCTATGCAACAGTCCTGCATGATCTGACATGTACCCCAGAACCTAAAGTACAATTAAAAAAAAAAAAAGAATTCAACAGATTCTTGCAAAGTTAATGAAGAGAGAAACATACTGGAAAAGTCTTGGAAAAAATTGTTCATGTTGAACAGGTGTATTAGTTAGGATCCAAACAGGAAACAGATGCACAACATGTCACAACAATGCAAGCAGGATTTATTTACTAAGTGGCAAGGATAAAGGAGTGGATGAGGTTTAGTGAAATCCCAGAAATAGTCCAGAACCCCCAGGCAAGCACCTGACAAGCTATTACTATCTCTGGGCCCTGGGGACAAAGCAAGAGGGAGGGTATGTAGTAGTGACTTCTATCAAGGGTTGCAGCCATCTTGATGTGACCTCAAATATGGGGATTGACATGAATGAATATTACTCTAACCCCAATATCATGCCTCCCTCGCAGCTCCTACAAGGACTTCCCTTTGGGCCAAATAGTCTAAAATTAGGGCACATAGAGGCCCTACTGATGTAGAAAGATAGATTAGCTTTCCTGACATAGGCCATGCAGCAGCAACTAGAAATTGACCCTGGAAGAGCAAACTAAAATAATCTGTCATAGTGGCATAGGCTGAAAACAGGATGCTCCTTTTTGTTACATTGCTACTTTTTAACGACACAGGTGACACCAAACATGCACATTCAGACTGTTTTCCAAACTAACATGTCCTTCTGTGAAATGTTTAAAACATTTTCTTGAGAGTGATATTGTAGCTAGAAAACATGAGGAAGACATGGGTCCTGTGAGGCAAGAGGGTGTCACATGAGAAAGGCCAAATAATTCTTTAACTAAGGCCTCCCTAGAGCAGAACCGCAGTCTGCCACCCATTTCCCAAATCTGGCTTTCTTGTACCAGATTCCTTTGAAAATAGAACGTGAATTAAAATCTTAGGTTGATTAGTCCCCAGAATGAAGGCAAGTTGGGAGTTAAAGTGCATACAGAGGACAAATAAGAAGGGGCCATTACTAAGCAGACCACAGCTTCCCAACAGTCACAGCGGACGGCTCTACCACATGGGACATCTTGAGATAGCCCTATACACAACACATCAGAACAGTCTTATAGGAGAAAACAAAGGTGAATTTAACCAGTGGCCCTGTTCCTGCCCTTGACTCATACTGGGTAAATCTGTCCCCTTAAGAATCACCTCCCTTGGCCAGGCGCAGTGGCTCATGCCTGTAATCCCAGCACTTTGGGAGGCTGAGGTGGGTGGATCACTTGAGGTCAGGAGTTCAAAACCAGCCTGTCCAACATGGCAAAACCCCGTATCTGCTAAAAATACAAAATTAGCCGGGCATGATGGTGCATGCCTGTAATCCCAGCTACTCGGTAAGCTGAGGCAGGAGACTCGCTTGAACCTGGGAAGCAGAGGTTTTAGCGAGCCAAGATCGTGCGACTGCACTCCAGCCTGGGCAACAAGAGCAAAAGTCAATCTCAAAAAAAAAAAAAAAAAAAAAAGAGAGAGAATCAGCTTCTCTGCACTAAGTTGCTTCAGTGATCAGTCCAGTTAAATTTAGAGGAAGCAAGAATTCTGCTGGTTCAGGTACAGGTGCAGTGATTTCTCCTATAGATGACAGCATATGAGGGCCAGGTGTCAGTACAGACCTGTTACTTCTTTAGTGATGTGACAGCGAAAAAGACACTGGTGCTCACTATGGTCTCTGGACACAGCAAAGAAAGCCTTAAGACCAGGAAACAACCTGTGGCACTGACAGTGACCCACGACCATAACTATGGTAGTGCAAAATTGTGTAAGTCTTTCTTGTTCTCACAAGAAAGCACTGATGTGTAAACTATGATGCCAGTTTATCACTTGCAATGAGAAGATGTGACTTTCAAACACATTTCAGTCTGGGCCTATTATTCCACTTCACATAAAACCCACTGATATCTACAACAATATTTCTCAAGAGTTTCTGATGTGTGCAGTAAAGGCTGAGAAGCATAAGGAAATACAGTATTTTGTGCCTTACTCTAGTAGCAGAGTACATAGAATATTTTATTAAAATGCTATTTTAAGCCATACAAATATTTAATTTACACTGTTTAACTGATATATTAATTAGCTTCAAGGAATATTGACATTCCCAGAAGCTACCCCATGTGTATCCTATGGGTTTCAGTACTTCCTGACATATAGTTGAAAGTATTGACATAAAGAATAAGGTCCAAATTTCTCAACATAATATATAATGGCCTTTATGGTAAAGGCTCTAACACTTTATTTATTTATTCAACTACTTCGCAACTACTGAATGCCAGCACTGTTAAAGGGAATGTATGGGGCACACAGAATACAGTGAGGAGTGAAGAAGTAGATATAACCACTGAATTTACACTTTAGATTCTAGGGGGAGTATATAAATACATAAGCTATCACAATATAGGGTGATAAGATTCCCAGTAGAAGTACAGGGGGCGAAATATATAGGACTTGTCTAAATTGTGCTAGAGGAGTGTCAGGCAAAGCTTCTTAAACAACTATCTGCTAAGTTAAGAATTAAAGTACAAATAGGCATCCGTCAGAGAAAGTAGGACAAAGCAGAGAACAGCAAATTGTTTGAAGGCTGAGAGATGACAGATGAGACTCCTCAGGAGGCAGAACCAGATTGTGAATGGCTTTGAAAGCCATGGTAAGAAGATTAAACTTAATACTAAGAGCAATAGGGAGTCTCTGAATGTTCTAAGAAGCGGAGCTATGTGAACAGGTTCACATTTTTTATCATCCTGACTAGGATGGTTGACAGGATGATTAAGACTGAAGGCAAGGAAGCCAACTGGACTGTTTTTGTAATCACTTAGGCATGAAGTAGTGATAGTCAACAGTGAAAGAGATATATGCCAATGGATTGAAGATACCTTGGCAATAGAGTGACTATGTGGAGAGAGGAGGAAAAACAATTATGCTCAGGTTTCTATGTTGAGTTTCGGCTATATAGGAGAGCATCCATGAAAGAGTGGAGAGGGCGAGAGCTCAGGGGCCTATACTACATTTAAAGGGAGTTGCACAAATGGATCCCATCTGAAGCACTAAAGAGAAATTGGGACTTTTCAACACCTGTAAGACAAAATATTCCAAAGCCAGCGTTTAAGAATATTCAAATGACAATTCCATCATAATTTATACTGACTTCTAAATCTGTCCTCTAAAATGTATTAAATTTTCTGGTTGCCAGTACTGGGAATTTTTTACACATTTTCATATACTGTTTTTTCAGCCTAGGATAACCTTTTCTACCTTGAAATCTCCTCTCTCTTCTTCAGGATTTAAATCAGTTGACCTCTCTTTGAAGCTGCCTTAAATTCTTGATGCAGATGTAATTTCTTCCCTTTTGCCTTTGGAACTTCTCTTCACTTACTTTGTCTGTGCATCTCATTAACCTCTTCAAGAGCTGAATAGTGTAAGGCCACATAATCTTTGCATACTCACAACCTAGCACATAGTAGGCACAAAGTGAATATTTATGGAATAAATGGATAGGTAGACACAATTATTTCAGCAAAACATCGTAATACTGGTTTTATAGTAAAACAAATAGAGAAGATGAAGAAGATGGCATTTTATGTTGGGAGAATCACATAACTGCTTACTTTTTTAGTAGAAGAGAAGAAACAACTCTGAATAATTAGTTCATAATTATCTCCCTTGAACTGTGCCTCAGTATATTGGTGTCACATTCTTCTCCTTTGAAGTGAACCCCCCTTGGCTTTCCTGAACGTACTTTAATACCTTAGTAAAACAAGATTGCTTATATAGACATCAGAAGCAACCCTAGTTATTGAATACTGCTATAGGATAATTCTCTGAGGTCCACATATTCTCACCTGAAATAGTTCTAGTAGTTCTCTGACATGTGATGTTCAACTCATGGAGATTATGAAATTGAGTTGCCATAAAGTTGATTAAACAAATCTACCTGTCTTGAGATAAGCTGAAGGATTGTAAAGACTATTTTAAGGCATTGTATTTGACTGCGTAAGAAGTAATGGTAAATAGACTATCTCTATTGTCCTGAGGATACTGCTGGTTAAAACCAATTACCCAGCTTTTCACAGGCAAGCCATTAATAAACGTTCATATCAGACAAGGCAAAATCCATTGCTTCAGAAGTATAATATTGGGTGTAATGAACAAGGTGAGATAAAGAGTGCTGCTTTAATTTATTAACTGTCCTTTCCCTCGGCACCTTTTGATCTACTTGTGTTTCCTTACATTATCTAGTGTATTTTTAGAAAAGATTAAACTATACAAATAATTTAATGTTCTTTTTTATTCCAGGATTTGCATAAAAGAAAAATAGTATGCCAACACTTCTATACATAATGAAAGATATATCTCTATTTGGTTTCTTTCCACAGAACTCACATAGAAATTGATAGAGGGCCCTATGTGACTGAGCTTGATCTTTTTAATACCAAAGAATTTTAAGTAATGACTTTACATTTGGATTCTAGTTTTTTAGGTGCATGCTTTTCTAAGATCCAACACAAATTTATCAGTGTATTTGTGATTCCTCACGGTAATCAGAAACTGATGTCTACCCTTCAATGTAAGCGATTGCATTTTGAATGTAAAATGATTGTGTCTAATTTTTAAAAATTCTTTTGAATTTTCAAATGAACGTTTTTCCATCTTTGCTTTGGCTATTTATGGCTGTATTTTATTAAGCATGATATGTTGTAAATCTTTTAAATCATTCCCCTGATGCAGTAGGCATTTGTAATAACTGTAAGATTTTCTCTTTAGAGAAATGAGTCTTTTCCCCTGGCCACGGTTGCCTGCAATTCTGCTGGCTGCCCCCAGGTGAATGATGGTATTGAGGGTTGTGATATTATGACCCAGCTGAGCAGGAATGTTATTAAATGGATCACTGTTTATTTGTAAAAGGTATAGTTTACCAACTTCTCATGCAATGTGGTGACATAAGTTCATGTGCTCAAGTTTCCACTTTTCCAAATTGCCAAAGAAATATTTTTAAAATGTCAAAATAATAAATCAGATCTGGAAAAAAATGATACATAATATGAGGAATTTCTTTAAGACATACAATTAGAACCAGATGGAGTGAAGTTTTTCCCAACATGAAATTTGTATCTTCCATTTCAGTAAATTGTATTGTTCACACAGTTATCTAAATTCAAAGCCTGAGATTCATCACATTTTCTTCCCTTTCTCCCCAGGCTATGTATTTTCTGCCTCACTTCCAGATCTGCTCTCCATTTTTCTCCGCTCTGCCTCATACCCTAAGAGGCTGACTTTTATTGACTGCAACCACCAAACTCCCCACTGCCTGTGACTTCCAGTTGCATTTGGGCAATGTGATGGGAGGACACTGAAGGGGCACAAAAAGAAAAAGATCAGAGGACTTATTCCTTATTCCCTATCTCTACTCTCTGTATATCTCTAGCACAAGTTTGTGGTAGATGCATTCCCCTCTCCAGGACCAAAACTCTTATCGATAATTCTTCTGATACAGGGAGATCTGTCCACATTGCAGAAATTATTCCATCTGCTTGCCTTTTCAAGTCCTTTGATTATTATCAGATTCTAGCCCTGGGAAACTTCCTGTCTCTTATTGATTCTCTTAAACTTTTCCAACTTGAAACGGTCTGTTCATTAAACTCATTTTAATTACCCTTCCTATTTTTTTATTTGTATAAATTTTTGGGGTGCAAGCACAATTTTCTTACATCCATAGATTGCACAGTGGTCAAGTCAGGGCTTTTGGAATATCCATCACTTGAATAAGATACATTGTATCCATTTAGTAATTTCTCATCATCCACCCCCTCCAACTTCCTCACTCTTCCTAGACTGCATTGTCCATCATTCCACTGTCTGCATCCATGGGGACATATTATTTGGCTCCTGCTTCTGAGCCAGAGCATGTCATATTTGTCTTTCTGTGTCTGACTTGTTTCAAATAAGATTATGGCTTCCAGTTGCTTTCATGTTGCTGCAAAAGACATGATTTTATTCTTCCTTATGGTTATATATAATGCATTTTCTTTGTCCAGTCATCTATTAATGGACCCTTATGTTGATTCTATATTTTTAATATTGTGAATAGTGTACCAATTTACCTTCCTACCACCAGTTTCCTGTATCCTTGCCAATTCTGCTATTCCCACCCTTTCTGAATGTACCGCCTGTTTCCTGACAGCCCCTGACTGGTGCACACTTCATACTCAAAACCAATCACAAAGTCCTTTTGGACACAAACCACATTTCTCCCAAATCGCTTTACTTTTTTACATTCCCAGTAACATTCTCTTAGTTCAAGTATCAGTCCAATTCTCCTCCTCCTTCAACTGCCTCCAGCTCCTTTCCAAAGCATCCTGCATACAAAAACCATAGTGGAGTTTCAAAAATAAACATAGGTTACTAATTTGCTGCTTAAGAGACATTGATGACTTCACTTTGCCTTAAATCACGGCCAACAAGCCTCCTCATATTCCAGCCCTGTCTGTCAAGACTCACCTACTGACAACCTTAATTGCAACACACACACACACACACACACACACACACACACACACACACACACACACAC